>NC_050581.1:131107483-131372483 GCF_011100635.1 Trichosurus vulpecula
AATTCTCCATTTTGTATTTTGTCTTGTTGTGTGAATGATGTTGATTGTAGCAGAGAAAGTGAAACCCATTAAGTCTTCTTATCCCTAGGCTGACATAGAGGTGGGTTGGTACATAGCAGCAGTAAGAGCTTTAGATTTGGAGTTTGAAGGCCTTGGTTCAAAGCCTATCTCTTCTACTTATGAGTTATGTGACTTTGGGAAAATCATTTTACTTTCCTAGACCATATCTTACTTACTTAAAAAAGTAAGGGGGTTGTATTGCATGATCACCAAGGTCTCTTCTATCTCTAAAATCCTGTGAAACTCATTTTCCAACTCTTCAGTTTGTCACACTTTATGACAATTTATTTCTCAGCAAAAAAAAAAAAAAAAGATCAATTTTTCCCTTGTTTCCATTCTGTGTTAGTCGTATAAGATTAATTGGGGATAAGGGAAATAGACAATGACTGTAAAGTTCTGGGATCCTTGAGCTACTATGCAAGCAATATGCTAAATAGAAGAGAGCTTTGGTATTTTTAGCTGAAAGTCATTACATAAGGACTTAGAGGAAGGGGTGAAACATTGGGCTCAAGGGAAAGATAGCAATAAAATGAATCTATATCCCGTGTTCTATAAAATGAGAAGCCAAAGAAAAATGAGGAGATGCCAGCCAGGTCTTATGATCATGGCTCAAACAGCAGGAGTCATGCATATTGTCATGCCCACAGTTGAGCAGGGGCTGCCAGCTAGATTCTAGGACTGCGAGAGTCAGGCACAGAGTCTGTGGATGTATGCAGTGAATCTATGCGGTGAATCAACCTGCTCTGTATTTCTTTTCCTTCTCTTTTTTGGATAAGAGGAAAAAGTGGTATCTATGCTTCTTTGTTCCAAGGCTTATCTCCATCACAATTGGTGGGGACAGGGTCAACTCATCCATAATTCTTTCCTTCTTAAAAAAAAAACTGATCTTATATAATAAGTTCAGTTCTATGCCTGCGTGGATCTCACAGAGTATATTAGCATATACATACAGATAATTCTATAGCACGGGGTGATATGGAATGAACATTTTTATGAAGTTTGGGCATATTATAGGAAAAAAAAGAGTTTTACATTACAGTTTTGTGTCAGTTTGCAAATTTACCTGCATTTATGGAGAGTCTCCTGTGCAGGTAAACTTGCATTTATAATTGCATCATTACACTATAAGCTCCCTAAGTATAAGACTTGTCTTGCTTGCTTGTATTTGTATTCCATGTATTTAGCAAAGTGTACAGCATGCAGTAAGTGCTTAATAAGTACTTCTATCTTTATAATTATAGATCTACCAGTAGTAGGAAACAAGGTGGAACAGTAGATAGAGTGACCTGGAGTCAAGAAGACCAGAGTTCAAATGCGACCCTAGACAGTGATTAGCTATGTGACCCTGGGCAAGTTACTTAACTTCTGCCTCAGTTTCTTCATCTGTAAAATGGAGATTATAACAGCACCTACCTCCAGGTTTATTATGAAGATCAGCCTTGGATCACTCCCACCCCTCATTGCCTTTGCTCCTATACATGTGCTACCAAATAAAGGTGGAAAAAATTATGGGATCTTTCTGACTGGGTCCACTCCAACATTTGTCAATTTCCTTTTTGTCACCTTTACCAATCTAATGGATGTGAAGTAGAATTTTATCTGCTTTAATTTGTATTTCTTTAATTATTAGTGATTTGAAGCATTGTATATGGTTACTAATAACTTGAAATTGGTTATTTAAAATTGCCTGTTCTTATTATTTGTTGTTGTTGTTGAATCATTCTGTTGTGTCCAACACTTTGTGACCCTCTCTACCATAATGCGACAGACATGTCTAGTCTCCATTATCTCCAGTAGTCTATCCATGCTCTTGTTCCTTACTTCTGTGACATTATCTATCCATCTCATCCTCTGCTGCCCCCTTCTCCTTTTGTCTCCAATCTTTCCCAATATCAGGGTCTTTTCCAATGAGTCCTGTATATCTCATTATGTGGCCAAAATATTTAAGCTTCAGACATTCCAATGGATAGTCAGAATTAATTTCTTAAGATATTGACTGATTTGATCTCCTTGCTGTCCAAGGGACTCTCAAAAGTCTTCTCCAGTACCACAGTTCAAAAGCACCAATTTTGCAGCACTCAGTTTTCCTTATGGTCCAATACTCATAGCCACACATTACTACTGGAAAAACCATAGCTTTGTTAGCAAGATGATGTCTCTGCTTTTTAGTATGCTGTCTAGATTTTCCATAGCTTTCCTTCCAAGGAGCAAACATTGTTTAATTTCATGGCTGTAGTCATCACTGTCTGCAGTGATCTTTGATCCCAAGAATATAAAATCTGACACTGCTTCACACAGCTAGGAAGTATCTGAGACCACATTTGAACTCAGGAAGATGAGTCTTCCTGACTCCAGGTCCAGGTCCAATACACTATCCTCTGTGCCACCTAGCTGCTGGCTGCCCCTTTCATATTGTTTGACTATTTATCTATTAGAAAGGGGCTTTTATTCTTATGTGTATATATATATATATATATATATATGTATATATATATATATATATATATATGTGTGTGTGTGTGTGTGTGTGTGTGTGTATGTATGTGTGTGTATATATATATCTTGGATATGAGAGATTTATTACAGAAACTAGCTATGATAATTTTTTCACACTTACCTATTTCCCTTGTAATTTTGAATACATTTGTTCTGTTTCTGCGAAATCTTTTAAAATTTTATGTAATCAAAATTGTCCATTTTATTCTCTGTGATCCTTTCTGTCCTTGTTTGGCAATGACCCAACCCCCACTTCGGGAATATCTGGTGTAGACTTATCTAGGGATACTGAGAAATTCACTAATTTGCCCAGGGTCACACAGCCAGTATCTTTCAGAGTTAGGAATTGAACACAGATTTTTTTGGCTCCAATGCCAGCTCTCTATTCCAGCTCACTATGCCATAGTTGCTTCTCTTATTTAGGTGGCGATTAGAAATTATTGAAGTGTAGTTAAGACAACAGATTATTAGTACCTACATGATTTACTGGGTTATTTTTAAGTCTTGTGACTTATATCTATGTATTTTTTACAGTGAATGTTTACCTAATTTGTGCTATGATTTTCATAAACTATGTAGTATGTTTATTAAAAGGATTCATTCAAATTAATGAATTTAATATTTAAAACCATAAAGTACCATATAAATGTTAATTGTCATTATCTTGTTCTCATCGTTTTGGATGGGATTCAAATAGAAACAGGTCTGAGAAAATCACTATCCTGCTTTTATTCTTTTATACTTAATGTCCTATGGAATGTTACATAGGTGAATAAAATCACTGCTTTTTGGCTGAATTAAAGTAATAGGATCCTCTACAGGTTTATGACAAGGGAATATGGGGTGAGAGGGAAAATCAAAGGGAAAGGAAATAAGCATTTATTAAGTGCCTATGTGCCAGGTAATGACTAAGTACCTTACAAATATCTCATTTGATAAAACAACATCAGCATCCAATAAGACAACAGGAATGATATATACTTTATCCTCTTCCCATATAATTTTCATATCCTTTGCTGAGGAAACTTTGAGAGTTTTTCACTCTGTATGGCTTGTAGATGATGAATATTATGCTTGAAGACATCTATTAAATCGTTACTCTTAAGTAATTTTAAATATCACTGTTATATCCAGGCAATTGCGGATGACAGTTTAGTTTGGAATAATGGTTCGGTTTCAATAGTTTGTTTATTTAGTTCTCCAGGATATTATGTGGTTTATATTTGTAGCATAGGAACTTGTCATCTCACACTCCATGAAAAGCAGTGAACTTCTGCTGTATAATTTCTAGCCATCAATTCATGACATATTATTTATTGGGAGCTTTTTATTTTACATCCTAAAGTGACTTGTTGCATATTTTCCTCCAGTCTCCTTGCATAATATATATTGTTCACTAAATTCAGGCTCCTTAAGAATAACCTTTTTGTAATTTCTGGCAGAAACTACTTGTTCCTGAATTGCTGTGGTAAACTCCTCCATTGCTAAAAAACAAACTTGTATGACTCAGTCATTTGTTTGACACTTCCTTGTTAATGTGTTGTTAGTTTCTTTCATATGTCACACACGGGAGGGCTTTTGATTCCATTCTTAGATCCCAGCCATTTCATAGCCTGCATCTGGAGCTAAACTTTTTTTTTATTGTATTCAACAAATCCAATTGTGTGTACCTGTCAATCTTTACTATTGCTTAGTGATGTTGGTTTGTCCCAAAAATTAGTGTTGTCATGTCAAGCAGCATTTATTGAGTACCTACTAAGAGTCAGGCACTGTGCTAAGCACTGGTGATAAAAATAGCAACAAAAGGGAAAGCCAGTCCCTGCCCTCAAGGAGCATACATTCTAACCTGACAAGACACCATGTAAAAAGAAGCTTAAAAGCGAGGGGCAGGGTATGAAGTCCAAAGAGACAGGAGTTGGGTTAACAGAGGAATGAGGAGTTGAAAGTGGTTGGCCTAGGGGCCCTTTCTTAAAATGGATATTCTGAGAGGAAAGGACCAGTCAGCAGAAGGGGGCCACAGGGTCTTCTAGGATGAGAAGCTGATGTAGTATGGTGGCAAAGGCAGCTCCTAAGGTGAGAAGGCTGCTGGGAAATAGTAAAAGAGATATCAAGAGAGACAGGTGTGAGGCCCAGAGGAGAATGAAGTTGTTGGTTTTGTTGATGATGTTGTCATTAGGCATATTGCCCTAATCCCAGGGAATGTACAAAGATGAATAAGACATAGTCCTCTGCCATCAAGAAGCTTAAAATCTAGAAAATAACTACAGACTGTGTGACCCACATTCTCTCTCTTCTCCCTCAGTTATTCATTTCTGAGGAGCACCTACCTACTGGGCTTCTTCTTGTAGATGGACGTCATTGTCCTTATGACAGCTAACGGAATAATGGCCATAATGATCAAAAGAAAACAAGCTGTTCCTTCAAGGTTTGTTTTGTAAATCTAACCCTAGTGAGTAACAGAAAATGATATGCAAGTATCTCTATTTTGTTGACCATTCATTCTAGCTCATCTGAAATCATTCTTAGCTTAATTAAAAATCTGAAATGAAAGAAATCAGGGCAAGATCATCATTCTCTTATTCAACAAGAGAGGCATTGTAGTGTAGTAGATAGAATGGAATCAGAGAGATGACTTCAAACCTCTTATACAAATAGTTGTGTACTCTGGGCAAATCATTAAACCTCTCTCGGCCTTAATCAGGACTCTAAGACTGTAATTATAGATAGCTTATATAATTTGTATTGGTCTAAGGATTTTCTACACCAATGAAATCCCAGGATCTTGATTTATTGACTCAGCAACATAAAAGTCATGCCCCTTTGTTTGTTTTGAGGAGAATGAATACTAGTATGAATAAAAAAAATAACAGTTCCTTAGATTTGTATGGCACTTTTTGCTTTACAAAGTACTTTCATATAAGTTCCTTCATTTGATAGGTTTGATGAACATGGAATGGTAATGAGTATGGCAGTCATAGGACCAACATTATAGGATTTAAAAATGGATGTCTTAGAAGTGTGGTTAATAAATAGATGGCTAATAATTCAAAAGTCTGTTGAATCGTAAAATCTAAGGATTGGTGCTGAAAAAGGCATTGGAGTCCGGAAGGGCTACCTTCTAAGACTGAAGCTGACCAGAATGTGCAGATAACAGATAAGATTATCCATTTATAGAAGACTGTTCATATTTCTGGATGATTTTACTAAGATCACTATTACCAGGAACCAGTCACTCTACAACATGATATAGAATTCGAGTTAAGGAAAGTAATGTGGGTATTAATAAACTCAAACATAGGAGTTCTGTGGTTAGCATCAAGACTTCTTAGAAAAGGAAAATAGAGTAAAAATACATTAGGATATTATCAGGACTATCCAAGGGATAGAGTAACCTGAACAACAGACACTTATGTTCTGATCTCGGTAGAGAAAATATGAGTAATTAAGGTTCAACACTTTAATTTAAAAAGAAAAACTTTTAAATATATGTCACGTTTGAAAGGTCATCATATATATTGAAAATTATATTTGCCTTTGAGCTTAGACCTGAGTTTGTGCCCTTCATCACTGCATCATAGCTATGCAAATGTAGATAAGTCACTTTAACTTCTCTGATCTTCAGTTTCCTCATCTTTAAACTGGGAACAGCAAAGCTACAGTTATTAATTTAAGTAAATACTTAAATTTCTCATTACATCTCTGGCATCTAGGATCGTGCCTTTGTCAAAGTTGTCACTTAGATGCTTACTGAAAGGCCATCTGACTAGCTCCCTCCTTCTTTAGTTAAACCTGACTGAGTCAACGACAGTCCTGATGGTTTTGATTGGTCTTGAGCAGAGGTGTGCTGGAGTCAGCCCTAACTGGCTTTTGAAAGTGTTCATAATGCAGATAAAATTTAAAAGTATGTGTACATACTTTTTTTTTCCTAAAGAAATACCAGCATACGTCTGTATTGTTGTCGTTCAGTCATTTCCAACTCTTCGTAACCGTGTTTGGGGTTTTCTTGGCAAAGGCACTGGAATGGTTTGCCATTTCCTTCTCCAGATCATTTTACAAATGAAGAAACTGAGGCAAACAGGGCTAAGTGACTTGCCCAGGGTCTAATAGCTAGTAAGTGTCTGAGACTAGATTTGAACTCAGGAAAATGAATCTCCTTAACTCCAGGCCCAGCACTTCATGTACTACACCACCTCTGCCCCTTTATATTGCACTATAAACGTTGCTTGGGGGCATCTGTAAATGAGCTGGAGAAGGAAATGGCAAAACACTCCAGTATTTTTGCCAAGAAAACCCCAGATAGGGTCAGGAAGAGTCAGACATGACTGAAAAATGACTAAACAACAACAACATAAACATGGCTTGAACTCAACAGGAGTGCAGTGCAAGGGTCAGGGAAAAAAGTCATCACCAGATGGGAAGCCTGGGGACCCTAGGCTAACGATGACTACAATAATAATAACTGTCATTTACATGGTATTTTAAGATTTGCAAAGTGCGTTCCATCCATGATCTCACTTAAGCCTCACAACATCCCGCCTGCTCCTAAGTGATGGCCTGTACTTGGTCAAGTTCTGTCGAGCCAAACCAGCGTGTCCAACAATGGACTGTTTTCTGCCATAGCAACCTCAAAATCTATAGAACAATTCCTCAGCCGGAGGAAATTCATGGAAACAAACAGACCTGTTGGTAGGCATCATAAGCATGGATGTGTGACTTTCTCTGAATCTACAGTTTTCATTTCTTTATTTCTTATTTCCAAATTTTTGAAATAATTAGATGTGACATGACTACTATATAAAAATACTCTGACATTTAGAACTGGTTGACATCACATACTCTTTTCTAGCAAAAGAAATAAAAATATGAGTGACCCATATTATTGAAGAGATAACAAACCATGTGGTGAAGAAAATTGGATGGGTGGAAGGAACAGGGTAGAGCAGTGGTGTCAAATTCAAACTGAAACAGAGGGCACTAAACCATGCACAAGGATCTCTGCAGGCTGCATATTAATAATTTTTAAATAAATTTCTAGGTTTTATTGAATTTTTATTTATTTTGTTAAATATTTCCCAATTACATTTTAATCTCATTTAGGTCACCCTTGGGTGTGTTTTAGGTTATATATTTGACACCTGTGGTGTAAATGAAGGGACTGCATACATATTTTGTTTTTACTCATCTGTATACATGTTGTATGCACCAGTAGAGTGTAAGCTCTTTCAGGCCAAGGGCTGTTTTTTTTAATATTCTGATCACCTGGCACATAGTCAGTGATTAATAAATGCTTATTGGGTTGGATTGGGCCCTTGGGATTATAAATATAACCAGAAACTTCACTAATAAACAGACTTTTTCTGATAATAATTCTCCTATATCTTTTCTCTCTTCAAGCTTTCTAAGGCGCCCTTTTCCCCTCTTTCTCTTATTTGAAGACCTTGCCTCCTGCTGTACTATAATCATAGAAGCCTTTCATTATCAACTTCTTCTGCTCACATATCACCTTTAAACCTGTCTCCATTATCCCCAATTTTCTTTTTTTTATTCAGCACATGCCAAAGAGGTGATCCTATATTCTCCAAATATGACCCCTTTATCTTTGTCCTTGATCTCATCCCTGCTGCACCTTCCTGAAGCTTGCTCATTCCATTACCTCTACATCTCCCCCAGTAAACACACACACACACACACACACACACACACACACACACACTATATCCTCATTATTTCCATATCTATTAGATTTTGCCTTGTTGCATTTAAGCATGTGCTTCAATTCTTTTTTTTATGCTTTAAAAAAAAAACTTTATGTGACTCTTCTATCCCATAAAGCTGTGATCCTGTGTGGTTTGTGGGGGGTAACTTAATCTGCCTAGGTTCCAGTTTCATCATATGTAAAAATGAAGGGTGTAGTAACTAAATGGTCTCTGAAACACCTTCCAGGCTGAAGTCCTACTTCATAGGATAATAGATTTAGACCTGGAAGGGACCGTAGAAGCCATATCACCCTCTCATTTTGCAAATGCGGAAGCAGGCCAAAAAAAGTAAAATGACTTGTCCATGATCACACAGCCTACAAATAGAAGAACTGGGCTTCAGTTTCAGGTACTCTGACTTCAGGTGCCATGTTCTTTCCAGCATACCATAGCATTTTAGATATAGTAAAGCATTTTGGTTATAGCCTGGGATGAATGCAAAAACCTAAGAGACCTTTGGTTCCCAGTGGTTCCCTTAGTTCCCTGGGCATGGAGTTTCTGGGTAATCAACTTTTAAATTAGGCTAGCTAATAATCAATAAATTGATGGTCAATGGTTTCTCTCAGAACACCAAAGACAAAACCATGGAGAGGCTAAAAACTTTAAAAACTTTTGTAGAAGGGAAAGCCCCCTGACAACCGAAAACCAACCCTGATTGGTGGACACAATGAGGAGGTGTCATTAGCTCCTCCTGTTGAGAACTGGCTTGATCATGGGTCTTGGCCTCCTCCAGCAATCTAGACAGAGGAATCCATCTCCACTCAGACCATTCTGGTTGGTTTTCTCCTTCATGAACTAGGACACCCTAAATTCTAATGGAAGGGTACAAAGACAGGGGTTGTTCTCCTTGGGACAAGAATTCACCCAGACTGGATTCTGTTTATACTCTAAATAGAAGTTCTTTTGATAATAGAAATGAGTATTCTAGGAAAAGCTGGAAAGGTTTCCATTCTTGGATCTGCTTCTGACTTTACAGAATTTGCCATAATGCCTTAGTTGCCTCTCTTCCTCGAACTTCCCTTGGCTGGTACCATCTCACCATGAAATACTTCTCTATTAGGCCAGCCCTCTTCTTCTTTCCAGGGGCCTCCATTTTGGAGAGGGTCCCAGGACAGTCAGCCTTCATCTCCTGGCTCTGCTTATTACTTTCTGGACTTCAAACCCTCCCCCCCCCCCTTACCCATCCTCCTCACTTCTTGGTTCCCTTCTGTGTGTTGTTTTTCCTCATAAGAATATAAACCCTTGAGGGACTAGACTATCTCTTAACTTGTATTTGTATCTCTACCACTAAGAGTAGTGCTTGGTGCATAAGAAATGCTTGCTGCCTTCCCTTGTTACTTACACCCAAGCCAAAGCAGCCTAAGAACTCTTGGGCTTTGCCATCTCCCCTATAGCTAACACCCTTAGGCCTTTACAACCTTGGTAGAGCTCAACTTTTTCATATGTTGTCTCCACCAATTAGAGTGTGAGGTTCTTAAACTTTTTTTAATATCCACAATGCTTGGCATATTTGAAAATACATAAGAAACGCTTCCCAAAATTCATCCATTGGCAGGTAGATGACACAGTGGATAAAGTGCCAAGCCTGGAGTCAGGAAGACTTAAATCTGGCCTCTGACACTAGCTATGTGACCTTGGGCAAGTCACTTAACCCTGTTTGTCTCAGTTTCCTCATATGTAAAATGAGCTGGAGAAGGAAATGACAAATCACTCCAGTATTTTTGCCAAGAAAACCCCAGATGGGGTCACGAAGAGTCAGACATGACTAAAAAGGTGAACACCACCACCGAATTCTTCCATTCACCTTTCTTTACCATAAGGGAAAACTTGGGACAAAAACGTTCTAGAGTAAGTATTTTAAAAATAAACATTTTGTAAACAAGTACAAGAAGGCCAATAGTATCATTGGTCACATACATTGAGAAGGCAGCATGATAGAGAGCATCAAGTCCTCTGTTGGCACACAGGAGGTGGACCTGGCTTTGATATTAATTAGCTCTGTGACCTGGAAAAACTTAACTTTCTGGACCTATTTCCACATTTATAAAATCAAACTGTTAGACCAAATGATTTCTTCCCTCCATAAATGTCCTTTGTGTTATAAAAATGTGGCTCTGGTAACGTTGCTTCATCTCTCTGAACCTCAGTTTCCAATTTTGTAAAACGAAGCTACGAATCTGTGCACTGCCTACCTCACAGTGTGGGTGGTTGTGAAAATCCAGTGAGAGAATATTGCAGTAAGGCCTTTGAAATAATATTATACTGCCTGTGTTTGATCTGCCACTTCCCCTTCTATTTCAATCCATCTTGGTTATTATTTTCTTGATTCACTAGAGAATAATTGTTGCAGTACTGCAATGGAACAAGAGCTGGCTGGCTCTTTATGCAGTCCTCCAGGTATTGAAAAGCAGTCTTTTCATGGTGTGACTCTGCCATCCAATGAAACAGTAAACTTTGGGGAATCACTATTACTCTCACTATTATCACAAAATCCTTTGGTTGTCTTTTCTCTCTAGTAGGACTGGCATCCTTACAGAGATATGATATGTTTTAACAATGGCAGTCTTTTAAAAGCTACTCAGCAGCAACACCAACAAGCTTTGAAACAAGGAGGAAGGAGTCCCCTCACTGCAGTAGTATGGTAGAAAAAGCATTGAGTCTGAAGTTCAAAGGATTTCCATTCAGTTCTGCCTCTAATGCTTACTACTCTGTGACCTTGGGCAATTTACTCAGTTTCCTCATGAGTAAAATGAAGAGATTGGGGTAAATGGCCTTTGTGGTCCCTTCCAGGTCGAGATCAATGATCCTATAATTTGTCTGTTCCAAATCAGTTGCTATATCAATGGGAGTTTGCTGTCCTCTCCACTGAAGCTCCAGCTACAAAGGTGACAGTTTTTACATTGTTTTAAATGTTTCTTACTTCATCTTGGTTTGTTTTGTATGGGGCTATGATTTCACTTCAGTAGGGAACTCCCAGCATAGAAATTCCTTATACTAATACAAATCACTAATTCCCCTAGAGCCTATAGTCATGGATAGTTGCTTGAGACACTAAGAATTTAAGTGATTTTTTCCATAGTCACACGGCTAGTATGTGTCAGGAGTAGAATTTGAGTCCTGACTCCAAGTTTTCTATAAAGTTGCTTCTGTTAGTCTTGCTAAGAAACTTTTATTCATCCATCCATCCATCATCCATCCATCCACCCATTCATTCATTCATTGTTCCTCCATGAATATTTATGTCTTATTTCTGCTAACACAAACTTATTGCCATGCTATGTATTCATAAGTGTGATATGATTGTTGTGATAAGGCAATTTGACAGGAAGAAGAAGGAATTGCCTAATCACTGGCAGCTTGGCAATTTCTAACTATAGAAGGTAAAATATTATGATATGAATAAGTATGTGGTTTACTGTGGAAGAATAACAAACTCTTTGATAGATGCCACAAGATAGTCTGTGTTCTAAATTCAAGCTATAACTGATTTGTTGTACATTGGGATGGTTCTGTGTCATTAGAATTCATTGCTGTAGGTGAATCTTAGCTGCTCTGGCAAAAAGGATTATGGGCTATACTGTACATACTGGTGACCTCTACTCCAGATAAATTCCATTACAAGTCTAAGGCAACTCATCATCAAGGTGCTTACTGTCTAATTGTGAAGGTAAGACAAAAACATGTGAAATATTGCATAAGCGTGGAAAGAAAAAAGACCTTGAATTCTCTTGATGGAAATTGTCCATATTCTTACTGAATGTGGAAGTAAGTTTTTCTATCATTAGACTGCAATGATAAGACAGTGGGATTCCAATCCCCTAGAAGTGCCTGAGTACCAAGTTATCAAAGAGAATCTGGGAAGTGCTCACTCATGGAGCTCAAGGCATGTCAGTTTTGCACAGACCAAAGGCTAGCACTGTCCTTTAGACAGGAAATAGGAATTTAGCATTTCTTGTCTTTTGGCAAGAAATTTGGCACTTATATTCTTCCTGGTTGATTTTATTTTAAATCTATTTGTCTTATTTCCCCCATTTAAGTTGGAAACTATTTTTGAGGACAAGTGGTGTGTTTTATACCTCTATTGTATCCCTTATAGCATCTATCATAGTCTCTTTCAGACAGTAGATGCTCTATAAACGTTTACTTATCAGCTAGTATCATAATGCAATTAACAAAAAGAGGGAACTCGGGAGTGGGACTGGTTTGGGAAGGTTTAAAAAAATTAAAATTCCATTTTAGACATGTTGAGTATCTTGTGGCCAGATGCGGATATCAAATAAGCTCAGGGAAGACATTGAAGATGTAGTCATAATATCATCTACATGGAGATTAAAGCATTACAAATGAGATTTTTAAAGCATTAAAAATAAGAAAGGAAAAATCCCCCCCCCCCCAAAAAAAAGAGTTTAGAGGGAAGGAAGAGGATTACCATGAAGGAGTGAACCGTCACAGATCTGCTATAAACCGCTGATTTCCAACTAGTGAGGAGGCAGAAAGGAAAAGAGGAACCAATAAAGGGACAGAGGGAAAGACTATCTTCCTTTCCTTAGATTCCAAGGGAGGAAAGAGTTTCAAACTAAGGAAAAAAATGTCAAATGTAGCCAGAAGAATCTTTGGAGTTGATAAGAAGAAACTATGGACAATCTTTGACAGCAGTTTCTTTGAAGCAGATGAGGGCAGAGACCAGATTGGAATGGGAAAAAAAAAGAAATGCATGATATAAACATGGAAGGTATACATACTATATATATATATATGTGTGTGTGTGTGTGTGTGTGTGTGTGTGTGTGTGTGTGTATACATATATGCATGTATATTATACATATATACACATATATATTTACATATGTATATATATATGTGTATGTGTATATATGTGTATATATATATATATACATACACACACACATACACACACACACACACTTGGTTGAGATGCTTGGCAGTTAATAGGAAGAAAAATTGTGTATGGCATTGGAGTGCTACCAGATTTTCACCATTTAGTAAGAAGTATTCCTAGATGCATATCCCCAGCAAACTTCTACCCTAATAATAGATTATTATATGATGTTTGGCCATAACATTGTAGTGACATTATGTCAGATTCACATAAGCTTCACATGATAATAACAACAACATTAAAAGTGTCTTTGTAATGCATGTTCATTCAATCATCTGATAGTCTTACCTCCTGGCATATGACTAATTAGGAAGCCCTGGGACAGCAGTAGCATCCGTGGTTCAGTAAACTGAATGGGGGTTGGGAGTGTGGGAGGGCACAGGACCATACTATTAACACCAAGTCAGCACCTTTAAAAAGTGGTCCCTGGAAACAGCATTTTAGTGAAGTCAATTGCAGCCCGAACTCAGTTAACTCTGTCCTTTGACCCTGCTTTATTTAGTACTATTGTCATTGGCTTTTTGCTTTGCACCTGAATCCTCACTTAGCTTAAATATGCCTTCAGAGGTTCGTAACCTATGGACCCAGGAAATGTATATAATATTCCATAACCAATGGTAAAAAAGCCACCATAAAACCTTAGACTTATTCTAACATATAGGCCTCAAATGAGTCCCTCTTCAGGGTTTTAATTAATCCCAGACCAATAGGTAGTAGTGACCTATTGGTCCTGAAGATGCCAGTGTTGTGTTTCTAAAGCATCAGTGCTTCAGCCGATCTGTGATCCTAGTACTGGAGATATTCTGGTCAATGAGAGCTCACAACCCATCATCCATTCATGTAGTGTTTCCTGAACACCACTTGCCAAATCATTTATGCTCCTGGCTCCGATGGGGACATTCAGTGGTTAACACAACTCTGAAATGGTGCCCAGGTGTTTGGCAACACCATCAATGGCTTTCTGACCAGAGTGCTCTGAAGAAATAGTATCACAGCCACAGTTGAAGCCAGAAACCTGAAATGGTGCAGTCCATGCAAATGGAACAAAGTTAGTCATGAATATGGAGAAGGAAGCTTGCCAGCATCATTTCAGTGAGCCTCACTGTTGCAGATGGTGGGTAGCAGACCAAGTACGAACCAATCACCATGCTCGGCCAATACAGAGCCCTTAGCCAAGAGTATCTATGAGCCTCTTAGGACATTTCTTCCAGCTGTTGGAGGTCAGTAAGCCTGATAAGAGTATAATTCCCACTAATTGACTAAATGGTTAAGAGCTTTCACGACAGGATTAGCCAGATGCTTTCTTCATCCTAAGACAGTTGCTTCATAGCATATGGCAGTTTATAATGTGGAGAACCAGGCTGGAAAGCAAAGGAAACTGTGAGATGGTGTCTTATCAGACTCAGAGGGGAAACTTGAAGCCTCCAAGTTTATAGATGTGAAGAACCACAAATGGAGCTTGAATCTAGAATCAGAGAATACTGGCATTGGGAGTAGCCTTGGTGATACCTGGTCCAGGCCTTTCATTGGACAGATGAGAAAACCAAGGCCCACAGACATGAAGCTATGAATTTTTCAAGGTCACATAGCTAGTTAGTGGCAGCGCCAGAGTTAGAATCCATATCTCCTTACTTTTACACCAGGGATCTGACCATTAAGCTATACTGTCTTCCATTTAGACTAGATTTAATAAGCTATCATCACCTTCTTATTCTGTAAGAATCTCTAATGCTTCAAGGGTATGTGAACTTCCACTATTAGAGACTCAAAAGAGTCATTTCAAAAGGTAAAGTTCAGTTATCTATTAAGCAGTTAAATTGCAATATCCTGGAAGGAGATGTTATCCCCATTATGCAAAACCATATTAGAAATCTAGACTTCTCTCTCCTCCCCTGGAGAGACCAGAATCACTGGGTAAGACTACTTCAAAGATCTCAGCATACAGATTTTATTGAAATTGGGTGTTAAGTAATGGTGCCAAAGAATCATAGTTCATGACATTAAAACAAGTTAGCTAATACCTCTTCATAATATCCATTAAAAAGTTTTCAGATAATTGTTTAAAGAACTCCATGGAAGTCATTGTGCTGTGGAGGTGACCTTGGGTTCTCAAAGACTATACCAGTTACTTTCTGTCAAATCTAAAACTAGCATAATTCTCCCCCCAAGAAGTACATATCCATTGTCAAAAGCAAGCCTAAGTACCACTCAGCAACAGAGGTGATGATATTTTTTTTTCATCCATTGCAATTCATGAAGACCATTAAGGCATAGAGACAGAGTGGTTGACCACGCAGAGGGTGTACCTTTACCAGTGAAATCACAGGTCTCTCAAAGTAATTATTAAAAGTATGGTATCTACAGAAGAGGAAGAAAAAGTCTTTTCTCTAATTAATCTATTTTTATTTAAATTGCCTATTCCCTCTACAAGCACCCATGGTTATGGAAGCATAGTTTTTGTTACTCTTTCTTTAGCAAACTGTGCTGCCAACTGTGGCATATATACATATATGTTCATATATACATAAGATAAATAAGTTTCTATGTGCACATAGAAACAGATGCAAAGACATATAGACATGAATGAAAAGCAGTTTGGTGTCATGGATCAACAACCAACCTTGGACTGTGGAAGAGCTGGGTTCAAGTCCTGCCCCATGCAACTAATACTGTATGTGTGTGTGTGTGTGTGTGTGTGTGTGTGTGTGTGTGTAGATAGATAGATAAATGTATGTGTGTGTGTGTGTGTGTATTCACTTCCAAATTCTTTCTCTCCTAACTCTCAGTTTCCAACTCACTGAGAAGGCTAGAAAGACAAAACTCATTACAAAAATGTACAATCAAGCAAAACAAATTCTTGTATTAGCCATGTCTGAGACTGAATTGCATACAAGTTGCCAATCTGCATAGGTGGAGGGAAGTTCTTTATCCTAATGAAATCATGGGAGAGAGAAGACAGGAATGGGAAGGGGGGGAAGAAAGGAAGGAGGGAAACAAAGAGAGGGAGGCAGGGGAGGAAAGTAAAATAAACAAACTGGTGACAAGGAACATATAAGGCTTTAACAGCTTTGCTCTGAATACATTTACATGCCATGGATGTGGCACTGTAACAATTCCACAGTGAACCAATATCTCCTTAACTATTTTTTGTAAACTTAAATTCAACCTTTTTCTAACTCAGTTTCAGTTTTAAAATAGCTGGTGAAAAATAAAGACTTTTGTTCATCCAGGATTTTATATTTGCCACTCAGCTGACAAGGTAGTCTTAGAGCACAAGATGAAGGACAACACTTCAGTTTAGCTAGAATGTGCTTCTAGGGACCAGAATTTGGCAATTTTTTAAGAGGCAATAATACAAAGCTCTGAGCAAAGTAGGTCCCCTGCAGTGGTTGAACAATTTAAAGGCTCTCCTCCTTCCAGGGGGCATTTTTGGGGGCACTTATCAAAAGAGACAATGTGTGGGAAGCCAAAGTCTGTACAAATCTAAGGTACTATGATGAGGTAAGCTATCACTTAGGGGATGGTTAATTCTTTGGACCAACTCTCTGAACATGGTAGATGAAATCACAATTCTAGGGGATTTTTTGGTGGCTTTATTGTGATTTTACCCCATATCTGGCTAATAATAAAACTTAAATGTGACTGATACATCTATATTTTTCCTTGTAAGATCTTATTTTAGGGGTACAGCTTACATTCAGAGGTGGTTTATAATCAAACCAAATAGAGCATATTCACTTCCTTCTGTTTGTCAGGGTAGTGGCTTTCCCAAATTCTTCTCCCCTTTTTTTGTCCTCCTCCTCTCTCCCCTCCCTCCTCCTGTATTTCCAAAGCCCAACAGAACTGAAAGTAATGCATAATGTGTATGTAGTTTAAGAATGGGGAGGGCCAGGAAGAGAGGAATGGAAATTTACAGTGTTATTTTTTTCCTATCTGGAACCCAGTTACTCAGTAGGATTATGGGTTTAATTTCAATCAAATTCATGTAAATCTCTACTGAAATAGACTCAATTTCATCCATGCTTTTAATTTTTTAAAATCAAAGTTGCAGTCTTCTTGTTTGACACCTCAAAACAAGATTTTCACAACTAAAACATGGATATAGATTTCATTCTTCATAGAATCTCAGAGTCGAAACGGACCTCGCAGGCTATCTAGTCTAATCCAAAGCTACACATTTATACAATACAAAGCCAAAATTGACTTCAGAATTTTTTAAGTGAATTTTTCACTCACAGAGGAATACTGAATTGTGACTTGGTTATTTTAGTTACCAAGATTCAATGGAGAAAGCTAGGTGGCACAGTGGATAGTGCACTGGACCTAGAGTCAAGAAGACCTGAGTTCAAAATTGGCCTTAGATATACTGTGTGACCCTGGGAAAGTCATTTAACTGTGGTCTGCCTCAGTTTCCCAAACTGAAAAACTGTAATAATAATAATAAACACCTACCTCTCAGGGTTGTTGTGAGAATCAAATGAAATATTTGTAAGAGCACTGATGATCCCATGGATTGTAGAAGAAATATATGACCTAAAATAATCTATAACTGGAACTAGTAACGCATAGATTGGAAAGAGAGAAAGAAAGAAAGAAAGAAAGAAAGAAAGAAAGAAAGAAAGAAAGCAGGAAAGGAAGGAAAGAAGGGAAGGAAGGAAGGAAGAAAGGAAGGAAGGAAGGAAGAACACTATGTTCTAGGCATTTAATAAGTGCTTGTTTCCCTTGTATTCCTCTGTATATTATTTTATGAACTTAAAAATATTGCTATGAATAAAGGTCCACAGGTTTCACCAGAGTGGTGTATGACAAACGAACAGACAAAAAAGATTAAGAACCCCTTTATTTAAATGGTACTTGAAACTACATTCACAGATAAACTCCCAAATAATAATAGTTGACATGTTTGGGAGTTCTTTACCTAGATCTTATTTGATCCTTACAACAACCATAAGAGGTAGGTGCTACTGTTATCCTCATTTTTACAGATTAAGAAACTGAGCCCTAAGAGACATTAAATGACTGGCCCTGGGTCACATAGCTAGCAAGTGTCTGAGGCAGGATTAGGTCTTAGTCTGGTGGTCTCTCTACTGCCACTAGCTCACAAATTAGGAAGTGGTGTGGTGGGAGATACAGCTTATGCAGCCTTGGGTGATGCCCACAGCTACTGCCCAGATGTCTTTAATTTCGGTCAAGTTCATGTAAATCCATATTGAAAAGGATTTTATTTCCTTCATTCTATTGTGTTTTTTCTTTTTAAACAGAAGTTCGTTCTTATTGTTTGATATAACCTTAATACAAGTTCTTCATAACTAAAACATGGATGTAGATTTCATTCTGTACAGATCTCAAGATAGGAAGGAACCTCATGGGCCATTCAGTCTAACTCAAAAATACATGACTATACAATTGAAAGCTAAGATTTACTTTAGTATTTTTAAGTGAATTTTGCACCTACATCAGAATACTGACTTGGTTATTTTTGTTACCGAAGCTAACTGAGAGACACTTAGGAAGTCACAGACACTGGAAATGGAATCCACTTTTAGTTGAGCATATTGAAGAATAGATATTGGAGGGATATTTTTGCCAGTATACATACACTTTTGTACATTTCCATCTTATTCTGAAGTAGCAGGATTTCCTCTTCTATGCATGTTACAATAATAGATTTGTCCAATAGGGATTTTAATGGATGAATGGATGAAATTTTGCATTTCTAAGGAAGAGTAAAGGCATGACTGTGATCCCAAACCAATGAGAGATAACAGGGCTGTTTGTCTGTCATCTTTAGCTACTGTCAAAAGGTCTGTCACTCCTTAAGAAACAAATACTCAGGAACTAAACATCTGCTTGAATTAAATCTTCCAGATTTACTGAGCACTACCCCGGTGGGGGGTGGGGGCGAGGGTAGGTGGTCTTCTCTCCCGTTGTTGTCGCCAGCCCTGGAGTCAGGAAGACCTGAGTTCAAATCTGGCCTCAGACACTTGACACATGTACTAGCTGTGTGATCTTGGGCAAGTCACTTAACGCCAATTGCCCTGCCTTCCCCCCTCCAAAAAACAAACAAAGAAACAGATTTACCGAGCATTGATGATCCCATGGACTATAGAAGAAATATATAACCTAAAATAATCTATAACCGGAACTAGTAATGTGTAGATAGATTGGATAGATAGATAGATAGATGGACAGACAGATAGATGATAGAGATAGATGGTGATGATGATGATGATAGATAGATAGATAGATAGACAGATAGATGATAGAGATAGATGGTGATGATGATGATGATGATAGATAGATGGACAGACAGACAGACAGATAGATGATAGATAGAAAGAAAGAATTTAGAGTTCATTTAGGGATGTTGCATTTGATCATCACAACAAACCAGTGAGGTAGATTCAAGGATTATCCTCATTTTTTTAGATAAAGAAACAGGCTCAGTGAAGCTAAGTTACTTAGTAAAGGTGAGCCCACGACCTTTTGTGAACTATTTCCAAAATTTAAAGGTTTTTAGAAATTAAATTGAAATTATATGAGTATATACAACTTAAAAAAGAAAGAAATTATCTCAGATACTAAATGGACTAGATACAAAACTGAGGAATAGCACTTTGCACCATCACTAAGAGTTGAAAATTGTGTCTTCTTAAATTTGAAAATTGTACCTCTGTCTTACTATTTTACTTGAAATTCTGAGACTTCACTGTAACACCTGTGACTTTAATGACAACAAAAAATAAATACCTGTTTGCCTTGGACAGTGGGATTTTTCTGGTATAAAAATGTGCATTTATAGGTCTTTTTTATTATGTCAACAAACTATTCTATGCTGTAAGTGTTTTGACTGTGTTCCCTAACCCTAGTCCTGATAAAACTAGATGTTGTAATTTGTAATTATTGATACCAAATGTACCCCATCCCATCACTACTCTATGTACTTTCTGGACTTCTTGATTTTTCCCATTGGTAATTTTCGTATTCCTTTCTTTCAATTTAATTTTTTAAAAATTTTGTTGATGTAGTTTGTTTTTAGTTTTTTTTTTAATTTAATATATTTAGTTTTCAGCATTGATTTTCATAAGAGTCTGAATTACAAATTTTCTCCCCATTTCTACCCTCCCACCCACTCCAAGATGGCTTATATTCTGGTTGCCCTGTTCCCCAGTCAGCCTTCCCTTCTGTCACCCCACTCCCCTCCCATCCCTTTTTCCCTTCCTTTCTTGTAGGGCAAGATAAATTTCTACGCCCCATTGCCTGTGTATCTTATTTTCTAGTTGCATGCAAAAACTTTTTTTTTTGTTTTTGAACACCTGTTTTTAAAACTTTGAGTTCCAAATTCTCTCCCCTCTTCCCTTCCCACCCACCCTCCCTAAGAAGTCAAGCAATTCAACATAGGCCACATGTGTATCATTATGTATAACCCTTCCACAATACTCATGTTGTGAAAGACTCACTATATTTTGCTCCTTCCTAACCTATCCCCCTTTATTGAATTTTCTCCTTTGACCCTGTCCCCTTTCAAAAGTGTCTGTTTTTGATTACCTCCACCCCATCTGCCCTCCCTTCTATCATCCACCCTTTTTTTATCTTCTTTCTCCTTTTTTCCTGTGGGGTAAGATACCCAATTGAGTATGTATGGTATCCCCTCCTCAGGCCAGATCTGATGAGAAAAGATTCACTCATTCCCCCTCACCTGACTTCTCTTCTCTTCCTACAGAACTGCTTTTTCTTGCCACTTTTATGTGAGATAATTTACCCCATTCTATCTCTCCCTATCTCCCTCTCTCAATATATTCCTCTCTCATCCCTTAATTTTATTTTATTTCTTTTAGATATCTTCCCTTCATCTTCAACTCACCCTGTGCCTGCTCTCTCTCTCTCTCTCTCTCTCTCTCTCTCTCTCTCTATATATATATATATATATATATATATATATATGTATGTATGTATATACACACATACATATATACATACATTCACACTCACATATACCTATATATACATAAACATACACGTGTATATATATATATATATATATACATATATATATATGTATATTCCCTTCAGCTACCCTAATACTGAGGTCTCATGATTCATACACATCATCTTTCCATGTAGGAATGTAAACAAAACAGTTCAACTTTAGTAAGTCCCTTGCAATTTCTTTTTCTTGTTCTTTTTCTTGATTACCTTTTCATGCTTCTCTTGATTCTTGTGTTTGAAAGTCACATTTTCTATTCAGCTCTGGTCTTTTTACTGAGAAAGCTTAAAAGTCCTCTATTTTATTGAAAATCCATATTTTGCCTTGGAGTATAATACTCAGTTTTGCTGGGTAGGTGATTCTTGGTTTTAATCCTAGCTCCATTGACCTCCGGAATATCGTATTCCAAGTCCTTCGATCTCTTAATGTAGAAGCTGCTAGATCTTGTATTATTCTGATTGTTTTTCCACAATACTCAAATTGTTTCTTTCTGGCTGCTTGTAGTATTTTCTCCTTGACCTGGGAGCTCTGGAATTTGGCAACAATATTCCTGGGAGTTTTCTTTGGGGGATCTTTTTCAAGAGGCAATCGGTGGATTCTTTCAATTTTTATTTTACCCTCTGGCTCTAGAATATCAGGGCACTTTTCCTTGATAATTTCTTGAAAGATGATGTCTAGGCTCTTTTTTTTGATCATGGATTTCAGGTAGTCCAATAATTTTTAAATTATCTCTCCTGCATCTATTTTCCAGGTCAGTGGTTTTTCCAATGAGATATTTCACATTGTCTTCCATTTTTTCATTCCTTTGGTTCTGTTTTATAATATCTTGATTTCTCAAAAAGTCACTAGATTCCATTTGCTCCAATATAATTTTTAAGGTAGTAATTTCTTCAGTGGTCATTTGAACCTCCTTTTCCATTTGGTTAATTCTGCCTTTCAAGGCATTCTTCTCTTCATTGGCTTTTTGGAGCTCTTTTGCCATTTGAGTTAGTCTATTTTTTAAGCTGTTATTTCCTTCAGTATTTTTTTGGATCTCCTTTAGCAAGTCATTGACTTGTTTTTCATGGTTTTCTCATATCACCCTCATTTCTCTTCCCAATTTTTCCTCTACTTCTCTTACTTGCTTTTCCAAATCCTTTTTGAGTTCTTCCATGGCCTGAGACCAATTCATATTTTTCTTGGAGGCTTTTGATGTAGGCTCTTTGACTTTGTTGACTTCTTCTGGCTATATGTTTTGGTCTTCTTTGTCACCAAAAAAAGATTCCAAAGTCTGAGTCTGAATCTGAGACTGTTTTCGCTTCCTGTTCATGTTCCCAGCCAACTACTTGACCCTTGAGCTTTTTGTAGGGGTATGACTGCTTGTAGAATAGAGAGTACTTTGTACCAAGCTTGAGGGGCTGTGCTGCTGCTTTCAGAGCCACTTCTACACAGCAAGTATGCCACACCAGCACTCCTTCTCCCCCAAGAACCGCCAACTAGGATTGCGGCCCAGATCTAGGCAGGGCAAAGCAGTCTTTGCACTCCTGCTCTAATCTGTTGCTTAATTCCTCCCACCAGGTAGACCTGGGGCTGGACACAACTGCAGCTGTAGCTCTGGAAGCAGCCTCAGAGCTGCACCACCTCTGCCACCCCTGGGGAGGTGGCCAACTGCCAACTCCTTTCACTCTATCCCAACAGCTTTTCCCACTAACCTTCTCTGTTATCTTCAGTGTTCGTGGGTTGAGAAGTCTGGTAACTGCCACATCTCACTGATTCAGGGCACTACACCTGTTCCACCTGGCTCCCAGTCTGGTTGGTCCTGGCATGGCCCACGCTGGGCTCTGCTCTGCTGTGCTTCCAGCTCCATGCAATAGATCCTTCCCAGCGACCATCCAGGTTGTCCTGGGCTGGAGCCCTGCTTCCGTTTGCTATTTTGTGGGTTCTGCAGCTCTAGAATTTGTTCAGAGCCATTTTTAATAGGTGTTTGGAGAGACCTGTGGGGGAGCTTAAGCAAGTCCCTGCTTTCCGGCCACCATCTTGGCTCCGCCCCAGTACATACCCTTTTACCCAGTTATATCACCACTAGTCTAGTGCACCTACTACCCACATCATGGTGGCAACCAGAACATATGTTATCATGAGTTAGCATTTGGAATGACTTTTGGTACAGACATAATGTTATAAATACTTAAGTAGAATTGAACTAGTGCTATAAATCACCAACAGCTATGGGTATTCAAATGACTTTGGAAGCCTGGAGTATGTTGCAGCTGGGGATCAGTGGTAAGAACTAAGTACCATGCACAGCACTGTTATCATCAGAAAACTGTGCCATTAACCCCAAGTAACTGACAAAGATAAAAATTTGAAATATCCACTTGTAGTTAAGGGAATAACTGTGGTATGTAGAATGAAATACCAGAAAGAATGAGAATTCGGAGGCTAAAAGAAATCAGTGCTAAAAGATGTTAGAGAGTTTACAAAATTTAAATAAAAACAAGCTGTTTGATTTAATTAGGCATGGTTATTGAGTAATTTATTGATAGTTTTTAGAAGCAAATTTTCAGTTGGTTTAGGAGGTCATTTTGTGGTAGTGAGTTGGAGCAAAAGTGGGGAATGAAGGTAACCAATAAAAATAGCATTTTCACAGAAGAAAAAATGGGATGGTTGCCTCTAGGGTTAACCTTTTCAGAATACTAAGAGTTTGTATTTATATGATCTTTTATAATTCACAATGTGTTTTCCTCACAATAACCCTGTGAGGTAAGGATGCAAATAGTATTTCCCATATTTTACAGGTGAGGAAACTGAGGTTCGAAAAATTTAAGGGACTTGCATGTCATCAGCCAACTAGTAAGTGTCAAGGCAGGAATTTGAGCCCAGATCTACCTATCTAGAGTCCTTTCCACTAAACTGTACTGCCTCTCAGATATATACAGGGTGTCCCAAAAATCTGCTTGCAAAAATTCCCAAGATTCCCAAAAATATTATTTTATAGTCCAAGCCTCTTGGACATCCTCTTTTGACAGGAGAAATTTTAAATTTAACACTAGAAAATTTAGAAATAGGGTACTTAATCTAATTTGTGTCATGGACTCCTTTGACAATCTGGTGGAATCTACAGACCTCTTCTCAGAAAATGTTTTTAAATGCATTTTAAAAAATGCATAGAGAGATTGGGGGGTGGAACCAAGATGGCACTGTGAAAGGAAGGAACTACCAGAGCTCTCTCAGAAATTCTGTCAGATATGTCTAAAAAAGTGAATCTGAGCAGATTTGAGAGACTTAGAAGCCACTAGTAGACTGAGAAGGGCGGGAGCACCAGGCAGGTGGAATGGCATCAGACTAAACCAACCAGGAACAGCAGAGGAATCCAGCCAGCACACTGGTCAGGGAGATCTCTGGGTGAGCAAAATGCCAGAGCAGGAACAGGCCCAGGGCAGAAGTACCAGCTACAGCTGTGATCAAGCCCCAGGCCTCTCAACCCTGGACAGGAGTCTGTTGGAGTGCAGAGCCTGTGGCCACAGGAGCTGCTAACCCAGAGGCCTCTAACCCACTGTCTAAAGGTTTGAAACTCACCCTCTCGAACTTCTGGGAGCCATGATGGCCAGGTAAAATGGCTCTCCTCCCTCCCTTGAATTAACCCAGAGAATAAGACCTCAGGTAAAACAGAGGAGCCAGAAGCAGGGCTTCAGTAGTGAGAGAAGTTGGGGAGAGGGCCCTTCTTGTGTTGGTGGAAGGAGACTAGTGCAGGAAGAGAGCTGTCCCAGCAGCCCTCACTTCAGCAGAACAATGAGAGTAACTGAGCCCCAGGGGGTGGAGCTAACTAATGTCAATGCCAGGACCCCAGACGTGGCTTTGCATAGCCAGAGGAAGTGGCAGACGCCAGCACAGACAACAGCTGAGACCACCTGTGCTGTAGAGCAGTCCTGGGGAAGAGGAGACTTCCAGCAGCCAGACCACCCCTCCCCTACACCTCGCGAAACCCGAGGCCATAGAACATAAAGCCAGCGAGCAGACCCAGAGATTCCAACACAAGAAATGTGAGACAGAGCCGCCTGAGCCTCAGAAACAGAAAAACACCATGAAAGACATGCTAAACAGCCAAAGACAATTGATTCATATTATGGAGATAGGGAAGATCAAAATACCAATTCAGAAGAGGACAGCATGGACACTATACCAACATCTGAAACCTCAAAAAGGAAAGTGAACTGGTCTCCAGATGAAAAAGCATCCCTGGAAGAATTCAAGGAGGACTTTAAAAACCAAATTAAGGAGGTAAAAGAAAAAAATGGAAAAAAAATTCACTGAGGAAAACAAATGTTTAAAAAGTAAAATCAGTGAAATGGTTAAAGAGAATCAGAATATAAAAGGAGAAAATGTCTCTTTGAAAAATAAAATCACCCAAAGGGAAAAGGAGATAGAGAAGATAAAGGAAGAAAACAAAACATTAAAAAATAGAATTGGGAAAGTAGAAGCTAATGACTCTATGAGACATCAAGAATCAGTCAAACAAAATCTAAAGAATTAAAAAATAGAAGAAAATGTGAAATATCTGATTGGAAAAAACAACTTACCTGGAAAATAGATCCAGGAAAGACAATATAAGAATTGTTGGTCTACCTGAAAGCTATGACAAAAAAAAGAGCTTGGACAGTATCTTACATGAAATCCTTAAGGAAAATTGCCCAGAGGTCCTAGAACCAGAGGGTAAAATTTTCATCGAAAGAATCCACTGATCATCCCCTGAAAGAGATCCCAAATTGAAAACTCCAAGAAATATTATAACCAAATTCCAGACCTACCAGGTCAAGGAAAAAATGCTGCAAGCAGCTTGAAAGAAACAATTCAAATATCATGAAACTACAGTCGGATCATCCAGGATCGTTCAGCTTCTACATTAAAAGACAGGAGAAATCAGAATATGATATTCTGAAAGGCAAAGGAGCTTGGACTACAACAAAGGATCAACTACCCAGCAAAACTGAGAATTATTTTCCAGGCAAGGAGATGGACAATCAATGAAATAAGGAAATTGCAGACCTTCCTGATGAAAAGGCCAGAGCTCAATGGAAAATTTGATCTCCAAATACAAAACTCAAGCAAGACATTAAAAAGGTAAATGGGGGGAAAAGCAATTTGCAACTACACCCAAAGGGCTATAAAAAAGTTCATACCCTTTGACCCAGCAATACCATTTCTAGGGCTGTATCCCAAAGAGATCACACAAGTGGGAGAAGAACCATATGTACAAAAATATTTATAGCAGCTCTTTTTGTAATAGCAAAGAATTAGAAATCAAGGGGATGCCCATCAATTGGGGAATGGCTGAACAAGTTGTGGTATATGAATGTAATGGAATGCTATTGTGCTATAAGAAATGGGGAAGATACGGACTTCATAATAACCTAGAAAACCTACATGATATAACGCTGAGCGAGTGGAGCAGACCTAGGAGAACATTACACACAACCACAGATATATTGATTCTGTGATGACTAACCTTGATAGACTTCGCTCTTCTCAGCAATACAAGGTTCACAGACAACTCCAAAGGACTCATGATGGAGAGAGCTATCTACATCTAGAGAAAGAACTATGGAGTCGGAATGCAAATTGGGGCAAACTATTTGCTCTCCTTTTTTTTTTCTCTCTCTTTTTTTTTTTTGGTTTTGTTTCTTCTTTCTCATAGTTCATTCCATTGGTCATAATTCTTCTTTACAACTTGACTATTGTGTAAGTAAGTTTAATGTGAACTTATATGTAGAAGATATATCAGATTCCATGCCATCTTGGGGAGGGAGAAGGAAGGGGAGGGGGAAGAAAATCTGGAAGTCAAAATCATGTAGAACTGAGTGTCGTAAACTAAAAATAAAAAATCTTAATTAAAAATAAATAAATAAATACACAGTCACTCAAAAAAAAAACCCAAAAAGCAAAAAATTAATAAAAATGAGCAGATTCCTAATTCTTAAAACAAATGCATAGGGTTAGTAAGGAAACCAAGTATATGGAAATAGTTATCAAAAAAAATTAAGTTCTTTAACTCTAGGTTAAGAAGCTGTAGTATTAATGTGATCAAAGATCTTTCCCACCTATTCAGTAGGCCTCAGGTGGCCTAGGTGGGAAAGTTTGATTATATCTTTGTTTATAAGTATTTCTAAAGCCCCTACTTACTAGGTGCTAAGCTAGAGTGGTTGTGAAGCCCTCAGGACCCTAAGGAGAGTTGCTAGGACCAGAGGCAATTATATGTGCACTGAGTTCTAGTCAATCATGAATTCAGCCAATCAGAGACCTGAATTCTAACCAATCAGATGCCTGCTAGGACTGTATAAAAGGAGAGCCCAGAACTGAGGAAGAGCAGAGTTAGGATTCATGAGTGACTGTTTACAGGCAGGCCCTAGCAGGGTGCAGAAGGTTACTTGGTTCCTTGCTATAATACTGTGTTATAATTTCCTTGTTACTACATTGAGGCAGGCTTACTGGTTTTGGAATATAACTGCTACTATATCAAATTGGGGGTATTGGTTCTTGGAGTTGATCCTCTGGAGTCTAAATAAATGTTATACTTCCTCTGCCTTCTACATAGAGAGTTTTTCATACTTCGCGATTCTGAACCATTCAGGCATGTTCATGGTCATCCTTGAAGTCATGAATCTTGCCTTACTGATACAGAAGCCTTGATTTAGAGCTCACTGTGACAAAATGTGACAATACTTATTATTACCTAAATTCAGCGTTTCATCTCCTGCCTCTCCATTCCTTTGTAGAGGCAGTCTGTTCTGCCTGGAATGTACTCCACCCTCCTCTCCACTTCATAGAATCCCCAGTTTCCTTCAAGGCTTAAGCCATCTCTTATAGGAAGCCTTTTCTGATATCACTCCCCCACTTCCCTGTTCTTAGTGCTCTCTCCTTCATCAAATTAACATGAGTATGTTTATATTTTAATATATTGGCATGTTGTATTCCCACTTCCTCCAAATTGAACGTAAGCTGAGGGTAGTGACTGTTTTTTGTCTTTATAGCAGTGTATGGTATCTTGCATATAATAGGTGCTTAATAAAATGTGTAGGGGATTGGACTGGATTTGTCCTACTTATTGGACCCTGAGCCATGAAGTATCTACTCTTCCCTATTGGGTGAGTTCAAGTGATATTAGGTAATACTTCATCCAGAACAGGTCTTCAAATATTTAAAGGCCAGTAAGTGCGCAGCACTCACTTATCCTTATCACTTCTGTTGGACAGATCTTTTTACTGAGTCCCAGCAAGGTATCATTATATCTCCTGCAGATGCTGCTGTAAGTCTAATGAGGATCCCCTAGTAAGTATAGTTTTCATTTATTCCTCTAATTCATCCTTGGTTCTTTGATCCTTATAGAATGAGACTAAGCCCCAAGTCAAGCATGTTCTAACTGTAAGACCAAGTATCAAAGTAATCATAATATATTTGTGAATTGATACAAAATACAAATATCAACAAGTATGCATCATTCTAAACTTCTGATTGGCTTAAAAATATTCATTGGTTTAAACACATAAGGGAGGCTCATTGAGCCTTTCTTTATGATCTTAGGAGAGAGTCAAACAGCGCCATGCACTTTGGTTAAGAATATTTTATGTAGATGTCATAGGTAATTTGGAGCTCCAATTAAATGCTTATTTGGAGAAGTAAGTGATTGAGCATTAACTGTTGAAAACAGGCCATGGAAGAAAAATTAACAAGGAGATAAAAGGAATGTTTTTACTGTTGCTTTCAGTAAGGCTTGACATTTTATACTATTTTAAGATTCCTCCTTTTTCTGACAGTCAGTATCTGCATTCAATCATTACCTGTCAACACAGTTTTATTTGGTATGAATAAATATGGCATAATGAGTTAGAAAATGGTCCTCTTAATTATAGTTGTAGAGTGGTTTTATTTGCTCAGGTTTCATATCTAAAGAATATGACACAACATGCCAAGATGACTTAAAATATAAAATCTAAATTTAACAGTAAGATCATTTAGAGGTGATCAGAGTACAGTGGTTTTGTCCAATTTCCTTTGATAATTTTAGTTCATGTAACATTAGCCAGAGATTCAGATGCCTTGTTATCATGCTTGGTAAGCATAATACTCTAAGACAACTTTGTTGGCTATTTCAATAGAAGATTCCTCAAAGAATCAAAAAATATGCTTATACTTGGAGTTGAGTAGAATACCTATAATTAATTCTTAATATTTATGACAGAGAGGCGTGTTGTTTTCCCAAGGCATGTGTCTGGGATGTGAAAGAGAGCTTCCTGAGAACTGTTAAACCAGAAAAGTACCACCTGATCAGGGTGATTCAAATAAGGGCAAATGGGGTCCCCAAAGAATTTCAAAGCCTTAGACAAGGTAAAGACTTTACAGGGGCACAGGCAGTGCTTTTTATCACCACTGCGAAATGAAAATCAGGGGTACAAAAGAGGAAGGCAGATTTGGGAAATAAAAAGCTGGATTAACAGATGATACATGAGAACAGGATTTGGATTTTTGGTGAGCTTGCCCAGACCTGGACCTACCATGCCAGAGCCCAGTCATCTCCAAGACATGCTGCTACACATATGTTCTCCTTCTCTACTCCCACCAGTTTTTACAACTCTAGCTCTGAGAATAACAATCAATTCAATACTACCATTCCTCAAAACGATGCGTTCATCAATTGCCCTAAGACTCCAATCACTGTTCCCTGTGACTTCATTGCCCAGTGCGCCCAGTGCGCCCAGTGCTTTCCTTCTTCTATTGTTGCCTTCTCCTATTATACTGCAGATTTCTTGATGGAAGGGACTACTTTTCTGTATTTGTATCATCAGCACTAAGCATAGTGCCTGGCACATAGTAAGCACTTAATAAATTGTTATCATTCATTCATTTTTGAATCATTGCTTAAAGTATAAGAGTGAACTCTTGGCAAGCGATGGATTACACTTAGCAAAGGTCAACAAAAACATATTTCCATGGAACATGATGAATCCAATTCAAAAGATTTGAAATTGAAAACTGAAGGAAGAGAAAACTTCCCACATAAGTCTGCTAAGCCAGATACCTCAGAAAGTAACAGACACTGCATGGGAAACAATAATTAATAGATATAACTCCAGAAAAGAACTAGCAATAAAACCCCAGATATTTGTATATAAATGCACAAAATGTAGATATCAAATATGGTGAAGGACAACACCATCCTCCCCAGTCCCTCAGGCTCACAACCTAGAAGTCATCCTGAATTCTTTGTTATCTCTCACTTTCCATATTCAAGCTGTTGTCAAGGCCTGCAGATTTCACCTTTGCAACATCTCTCAAATATGACCCTTCTCTCCTCTGACACTGGCACCACTCTAGTCCAAGCCCTTATCACTTCACGCCTGGATTATTGCAATAGTCTTCTGGTGAATCTTACTGCTTCAAGTCTTTCTCCATTCTAATCCATCCTTTATTCAATCACTGAAGTGATTTTCCTAAAGCATAAGTGTGATTAGGTGGTGCCTCTGCTCCAACTCAGTAAATACTGGTGGCCTTCTGTTGTCTCCCAGATCAAATACAAAATTCTAAGTCATTCAAAACCCTTCATAATGTAGTGTAATAGTAATTAAGGTGGGACATTTTGCTTTTCTTCTCTTAAGTACCATTAATGATTCTGGCCATTGTTTGAATGGGGCAGATAAAGTGGGATCTTTTTGTCTTGGAGTATTTCTCAGCACTGAGACAATTGGGAGTCATTGATTTGTATATGATGTGATCCTGGGGATGCAGAACTTTCCCAGACCTAGCCTGGGTGAGTTGAGAGCCCTCAGGGCCCCAAACTGGGTATAACTGAGGAGAGCTTGGCATTTGATTTTTGGGGTACGCTCACGGAAGGGGTGTTGAGATTCTGGGCAAGCTGCAAACCCTGTTTTGCAAGCCAGATGTTGGCACTGGTAACTATGTATTGTGATTTGAATCAGATAAGGTCTGCCTGTTCATGTTTATAATTTCTGTTTGTATTTTCCTTGAAGTTCAGGGGGCTGATCTTTTCCCCCTGAACTGTGAATGATATTTGTATGTTTGATTAAACTGAGATTGTTAACCCCTTAGAGTTACTTTCCTCAGTAAAGCAGATCAAAGAATCTGTGTTGGCAGCTTTCTGGGTGCTGGTTGTTGGTGGATCTTACACCCCGACAGCAGCTGCTAGCCGGATTGTTGAAACACATGGTGTAGGCTCCCTCCTCTCTTTCCAATCTTAAACTTTATTCCCCAACATATACTCTTTAATCCAGTGGTGCTGGCCTCCTGGCTGTTCCATGAACAAGACACTCCATCTCTCAGCTCCAGGCATCTTCTGTCCCCCTTTCCTATAATACTCTCCCTCCTCTGTTCTGTCTACTGATCTCCCTGGCTTCCTTAAGTCCCAACTAAAATCCTACTTTTTGCAGGAAGCCTTTCTAATCCCTCTTACTTCCTGCGATTTCCTTCTTTTAGTTATTTCCTATTTATCCTATATGTAGCTCGCTTTGTATATATTTGTTTGCATGTTGTTTCCTCTGTTAGATTCTAAGCTCCTTGAGAGCAGATACTGTCTTTTACCTCTTTTGTATCCCCAGTGCTTAGCACATTACCTGGCACATAGTAGGTGCTTGATAAATGTTTGAAAAGTCTAATTCAACTTGACTGATATTACTGAGACTCAGTACAATTGGCTTTAAATCTCTAACAAGGCTAGACAGCGGAAGAGTTCCATAGATGTGTGATTTCACTAATGCTGGTATTGCTTCCATTAGTGCAAATGACAATCCACCCATACCTTTCCATCCTGTGCAATTCTGGTCCTTATTCTTCCTTTGAGCTTCCCTGGAGCACCACCCGCAATATTTTGGGAACCTTCCTCTAGGTTTTACATTTTGTGGGTACGACTGGAGCATTCTGGATATTCATTTTTTCCCTTAATCTTGCTATGTCCTTTTTTTCCAATCATACATTTCCTCAAAGATGTCCTGTCTGCCAATTCTTGAGCATAAATCATCTTTGGAAACAGGTTTCAGTTCATTTGCATCGACTATGTGTCTCCCTAGTGCCCTCTGGATTACGTATAACTTTAATTCCTTGGAGATTATGGAGTTCCATAATTTACAGCCATAGAGCATCATGTGATATTAAAAAGGTGATTCTTGGTGCTGAGAAAGCTTGGGATCATTAACAACATTGCATCATTTCCCAAAGCAATTCACCCCACTCTTTTCTGCCTATTCAATTCTGGTCCCAATTCATTGGCAGCAGGATCTCTGCTAGTGTGTACTGACTCAGTGGAGTCACCATTCAACTGCATGTCATAATCTGGACAGGAGACGTTTTTTCCTATGTGTTATTAGGCTGATTTTTTTTTGAATGATTAGGTATTTAATTGGGAGGGCCCTGCAGTGTTATGGGGCTTGATGCAACAAACACATCATCATCTGCAAATGGAAACATTTGAAGGGGCTTACTATCTAAAAGGAATCACCCTTCCATTTGGAGTTTGCATAATATATCCTCCATGACAATGGTAAACACCTTTGGTAAGTCTGAATCTCTTTTTTATGTATTGGTTGATGATGATCATAACGATAATAATTATGATGATGATGATGATGAAATGATGATTTTGATGATAGAAGTTATATAGCATCTACTATGTTCCAGGCACTATATTGAATGCTTTACAAATATCTCACTTTCTTTTCATAAGAAACCTGGGAGGGAGTGATAATATTATCCCCTTTTCATGGTTGAGGGAACTGAGGCAAAAGGTTAAATGACTTGCCTAAGGTCATAAGTGTCTGAGGCTCGATTTGAACTCAGGTTTTCCTGACATCAGGCCCACCACTCTTGTCTACTTGGCCATTAGAGGCTTGTGGTCAATAAATAGTGTCTTTCTGGTTGCATTTTGCAAAAAAAATCTTATATAATCTTAATATGTCAATAAAACGCTCCTTGTTGAGCACCTAATTGAGCAAGTCTGCATTTTCTTCTACTAAATCAATTTCGTGGCTCTTGCATTCTCTTCACCATTTAGTAAGATGTGTGACTATAAATATGTAGGCTGTTGTTGAAAATCATTTTTGAAAGCTTGTTTTCTTATCATATCAAGCATACCCTCTAGATCATTCTCAAACATTTTCCAAAGGTAAGAAATTAGGAGTATGAGTCATTATTCATCCTCTCAATCATCTTTTTGGGGTATTAGGAACATCCATTATGTTTACCCTTCTTCTGATCTTTTGTATTCTTTCTTTCTTTCTCTTTCTGCTTTTTTTCCCCAAAATTGGGACATTTGCTCTTCTTCGGTTCTGTGGTATCTCTCCTGTACTTCATGATCTTTCAAAGGTCACTAATAGTGGCTCAGGAATTACATTTGCCAATTCTGTTAGTACCTGAATGAGCTTGGCAACCTGAATTCATCAAAGGCAGCTAATGCATCAAAGGAAGTTGTTGGGGTTTTTTTTATAACCTCTATAATTATCTTGGGTAATTAATTCCTTATTAGCCATTTTTCTTCTATGCTTTCCAGACCAAAGCTCATTCTCCTTTATAAGGAAAATAGAAACAAGATGAGTTGAGCAGCTCTACCTTCTCCTTGTCCCATCTGCCCTTCAAAATAATCCTATCCTTATCTTTTCTTCTATTTCAATGATGATTTTTTCCCTTAAAATTATGTCTTCAATATTTCAAAAATTATTTTAAAATTAAGATCTGCTTTTTCTCCCTTCTATTCTGCCCCTCCCCAATTGAGAAAGCAAGAGAAACAAAGCTTCTCACAAACCTGTCTAGTCAAGCAAAACAAATTCCTTCATTAGTTGTATCTATCTATATGTATGTATGTATGTATGTATGTATGTGTATGCATGTATATGTGTATATATGTGTGTATGTATACATATATATATATATATATATGGATATGCTTTGAGGCTATTAACTCTCTATCAAGAGGTGGATAACATGTTTCATCATGATTTCTCTGGAATCCTGGCTGGTCATTGGGATATTGATGTTGATTTGAACCATTACTCTAACAAAGTGGTCAGAGTAAATAGAAATAATTTGATTCTTTTATAATTTGGCATTTCTTTTCCATTTAGATATAGTTAATTTTACTTTTGGTGATGCTTGGTACTCACCATGTCCAGTGTCTTTTGACTTTTAAAGAAAAAAAATCATGATACAGAAATAGGGGGCTTCCAAGTAGTCTATACATTTTTCTCTCCTTTTTCTCAAATCTGAGATATTTACCAACATTTTTGGTTTATACCACTTTCTCCCTATGCTCACTTCCTCCCTGAAGTCTGTATGTCTAGCTGTCTCTCTCATATATACATATATACACATTTGTGTGTGTATAAATACATACATATATGTGTATATATGTGCATATATGTATGTATACAGAGAGAGACATTAGAGGTAGGGGGAGTGGATCTTGGAAAGTTCATGAAAAAGCTTGTTCTTTGCTCTAAAACAGATGTTAGCAGAGAAGTCACAATTTCCTCCATGATGACCTTTTCACTTGTGCTCATCATAAGTACTTGGTGGCAGCATGATTAAGTGTCCCCTTAAATTATATTTCTTGTTTGCCTTTTGCCACACAATGAAACTGATTCCATCAACTCTTTTATTTATTTCTCTAAAGAAAACCTATAATTCATCCTTCCTTGGACAGAAATTTCTTTTGTCTTCTTGTTTCATTTATTATGAGAATATTCAGGTTAATGTAGTTCAGCTTTTCCAATAGTATTCAATCCAGTCCAACTCAACAAGCATTTATTCAGTGCCTACTGTGTACAAAGCACTATGCTAGGTGCTGGGGCAAAAACAAAATGAAAAATACTCCCTTCAAGGGACTACCATTCAACTATGGGGAGACTAAATATAAACAGTTAAGTATACACATGATAATTGAAGGAGGAAGGATGAGAGCAGTGACATCTAGGGGAATCAGGAAAGGCTTCCTGTAGGAGGTAGAACCTTGAATGTACCTCAGGATTCTGGGGGAAGGGGGGGAGAGTATTATATACGAGGGACAGCCTGTGTTAAGATATAAAGACAGAAGATAGAATAACGAGTGTGGCTAAGAGCAAGTATGCCAGTTGGACAGGAACATATGGCACATAAGAGGGAGTAGTGCTTTCAACAGAAACAAGACCATCAAATTTAATATTTAGAAGAGCAGTCGTAACTTTGGAGAGGGCAATTTTACTTGTACAGTGAAGTGGAAGCCAGATCAGAAAAGATTGGGAAGTGAATGGGAAGAGAAGAAGAATAAATAAGTGTAGATCGTTTTTTCTCATATTTTAGCTATGAAAGAGGGTGAAGAATATAGGCAGTAGGGAAGGAGAAAAATGGGAGGGGGCAGAGGGAATAGAGAAAATGAGAGGAGATAGAAATGATGGGTTTGTGTCAACAAATAGAGTAGAAGACTTGGGGAGGAGAAGGGTTACCTCTTCATCAGAAACTGGACAAAGGAGAGAAAGGGGATTTTGAGGTGTACCTCAAAGAAGAGAAGGGAGCTCATGATGGATGGCCTTTTTTCTCATAGTGAAGGAGAAAGGAAAAAGCAAAATCACCCTGTCTTATGAGGGTCTAATCCCAGCCCACACTGGCTATCAGATGAATCCCTAACCTCTAGGTGAATTCTTTTTTCAAAATAATCAAGAGCCAACATCAGAGGACCAATGTCCTTTGTAAAATGTGGTCACTAACGCTGATTATCCTTTTAGGAACTTTCCCAAAAGCTCCCACTCATGACTACAAAGGTCCCAGAGATGTTGCACTCTTCCTTTTATAATCTGTATTTCTCCTGAAAATCAAGATGACCAGCTTTTCTTTATGATTTGACCGGTTATTGTGGTTGTTCAGTTGTGTCTGATTCTCCATGACCCCATCTGGGATTTTCTTGGCAAAGATGCTGGAGTGGTTTGCCATTTCCATCTCCAGCTCATTTTACAGATGAAAAACCAAGGCCCAGGTCACACAGCCAGTAAGCATCTGAGGCCGAATTTGAACTCATGAAGATGAGTCTTCCTGATTCCAAGCCCAGTGCTCTATCCACTGCACCATCTAGCTGCCCCTGGTACATAGTTTCAGTCAGAATCTCACCTGATGGTGTCCCTGAAGCAATTTGGGCCCAGTGTCCCACCAGATGCCTGTCACTTGGAGAATTTCTCCTTCCCTTAGAAATGGGCAGAATGTCTTGAGCTGCATCACATTTTCTTATGTCTGATTTCTTTTTACCTAGAACTCTGTTTTTCAAAACTGGGATTAAGGTCCAGTAATTGCAAGGGTAATCACAGGAGCAGTCTTCTTCAGAAACATTATTTATCATTTGGGGCATCACACATCCTGCATTCAGAAGTGCCACTGTCATTAACACACCCTATTCCTGATCCACAAATGCCCATTGGTGGCAAAAAAAAGAGCAGAAAAAAAAAGGGAAGAACTCATCCTGTTACATAGGCCTACAAACAAAATGAGATGAGGGTTCAAGGAACTGTCCAGTGTCTGATGAAGGCCATTCATAATTTGATTCTAAAGGGCTGTAGTCTTCTTTCATGCATGAAAGGGGCAGAGTTCACTCCAGCTAAACAGGCCTTATATTACTTCAGAGCATATTGGAGCTCCCCATATTGTCTACATGAGGTCTCTGAATTGATATGAGAAACAAATCCTCTGGAATTAGATAAGCTAAAATGTCAAAACTGAAAACCAGAACTAAAAGACATGAATTGCAATACAATTGCAAATACAAAATATTGCAAATAGAAAATAGGTTAAATTAAGCTCCTTTCAAATACCTCCAAATATGTATTAGCAGTAGAAGAAAGGTATAATTGAAGTCTATTTAGCTTAGCATTTTTTATTATAATGCAGCTCTATCTGCAGTGTTTAAAGAAGTGTCTTTCCTTTAGAAATGCTGGTGAAAAAAGACGACTAATTTTTAAATATTTGACTTGTGTAATTGAACTCAATTCTAAACTTCTGGTTTTCACATGAGAGGAAAAAAACTAAATATGCTAGTCACCAAAGCATTTTGATGGAATGCTAGCATTTCTCATTTGGGTTTTCTGTCTTGAGTGGGGTATGAGTGAGCAAATGACAGACAACCTATTGCTTTTTCTTAGAGGTAGCCAGGTGGTACAGCAGTTAGTGTAGTAGATCTGGAGGCTGGCCTCAAACACTTACTAACTGTGCGACCTTTACTGAGTCACTTAACCTTTGTCCACCTCAGTTTCAACTTTAAAATGAAAATAATAATAGCCCCCACCTTCAGGTTTGTGAGCTAAAATGAAATATTTGTTAAAAACTTTACAAATCTTTACATGCTATTAATGCTGTTATCTTTCAAGTAAATTTAATGATTTTCCTTATGTTTATGATACATAACTGAAGTTACTAGATATCAAGTGTATGAATGTTGAGCACACTCATGCCTTAAGGATGAATTTCCTTGCTTTAAAAAAAAACCTAATAATAAACAGAAATTTTATTATTTTGCCCTCTAAATATCTTATAGAATCAATTTGAGTTAATTAAAGGAATAACATTTTCACTTTTGGAGATACCATTTCATCACAGTGTGGTATACACTCTTTCCACCAAGTTGATACTTTATCAATGTTTGTGTAGTGTCTTGAGAGCCATTTGTATTTCCATATGGTTTTCATGTAGCCTAAGAGAAAGTAAAAACAGATTTGAGATAAACACTAAGTGCCATCTGTTTTCTTCACAGGGGCACCCAGATTTAGTTTTGCATTCCAATTTATTTTATGCAGAAAAAATCTATACTGTATAAATATTTAAGAATAGGTTTATAATAACTTCTACAAAATATGAGAACAAACTATTTCACCAAGACATCTGTTCTCTGTTCATATTATCTTGAAGGAAGGGGAGAAGAGAGCAGGTGGCCTCCTTTTCCTGTCACATGGATGATAGCTGGGAATTTACATCCCTATAGAATAGTAAGTTTCTCAGTATCTTTTTTTCAATCATATAGTGGTGGGAGGGGTTTAAAATGGGTTCTATAGGAAGAGAAAGACTGAAAGAGAAGAAGACTAGGTCTCAAAGTTACCATATAACAATTCAAAGGTTAATTTGATAATTTGATTGCCTTAGGGAAGGTGTAAAGTTATTTAAATGACCACACACTTTTCCCTGAAACAAAAGCCCATTTTAAAATACCAATATTCTTCAAGTGAAGCTGTATTCAAGTTGAAAGTCACCCAAAGGGCAATGGAGAGGCTCATGGTAGTCATGAGTAGGCTGTATGTAACACAATAGGAGTGAAGAATTATGAAGGAGATATGGAGTAAGGGTCATCATCAGAGAAATGTATGATTGAAAAAGATGAGATCATCCCATGTCAGGAATGAAGGAAAAAAAAAAAACAATAGTGAGCCTGTATATTTCACCGGTATCCCTGTGACATGAAGAGAACTCAAGAGATCCTCCTTGCATAGCAAATGCCTTCCCCCATCATGAAAATAAGGGAGGATATTATCAGGAGTCATATAGAATGGGCAGCCATAGTTAAGACAATTGTAATCTGTGTTGTTAAAGGAATTTATATCTCCATCTCTGACACATACTTACTGTGTCACCCAGGGCAAGCAAGTTCCACTTCTCTAGGCAACTCTCCCAGACTTTAAACTGCAGAGAAAGTGCCAACCTTCATTGCTAGAGGGAGTTTCATCACCTGGAAGGAATTTCTCTATTGTAATAAATGAATAGGTCCAGCCTCCATCCTTGTGGTATGAGTGTTCTTGTATTCACAAGAACAAGGATCATGTCATTTTTTCATCTTGACACTGAGCTTTAATGTGCAGGAAAATTTCATCACAATTAAAGCTGTTCACAGGTGGTGGCACTGTGTTCCCCTATCTCTGTGGGCCTTCGGGAGGAGGCTGGGAGATCATGGTGTAAAGGGGATTTCTTCTCAGATATATGTTGACCGAATGAACTCTGAGTTCCTTTCCAAATGCAATCATATTATGCTGCTTTGTTCTCCCTGCCAACCTAGATGTCCTTACTGTCACTCACTGCGTCTCTACAAGGCATCCAATTACTGGTCAGAGTATAAAGGCCTGCAAAAGAGGCAACTGTTTATCAACCTGGGTCACTGTCTGACATATCAGGGTGAGTCAGTTGTTTGCAGAGTAAGCTGTATATTTGGCAGGTGTAAGATTTTCTTAAAGCTGTGGCCCTAGGGAATCCTTATTAACTGCCTGTTATTTCCTGTTCACTTACCCATCTTTGAAAGGTTTACAGAGACATGGAATGTTAGAGCTGAAAGAAACTCCAAAGATCATCTCTAGAAGAGATGTTCTTAAATCATTGACTCCTTTAGCAATCTAGTGAAACCTGTGTGCCTCTTCTCAGAATAATGTTTTTAAAGACATAAAATAAAATACACAGGATTACGATGGCAACCAACTATTTGAAATATTGTCAGAATTTTTTTTTAAACAAGTTCTCAGATTCCAAGTTAAGACCCCTTGATCTATTCTAATTCCTTCATTTAACAGATGAGGAAACTAAGGCCCAGAGAAATGAGGCATTTGCTTTCAGTTCCATGGCTATGAAAGTGGCAAAGCCTGGTTTTGAACCCAGGGCTTCTGATGCCAAGTTTAGGGTTCTTTGCATTAAACTAAGGAGTCTTTATTTTACATGGATTTTAAAAAAAAGTGATGAAGGAATCATTGATGGGACAAGTTTTTAAAAGTCTAGTGTAAGGGGGAGACTGAGTTTCTGAGCCTGAGGGATTGAGAAAATGATGGTGCCATTCATAGAAAGAAGAAATTCAGAAGAAACAGGTTTTAAAGATAAAGGTTATTTTTGTTTTAGACATGCTGAGTATGAGGTGCTTGGGGCACATAAAGATAGAATACCCCATCAGTTGTTAAAAATATGGGACTAAAACTTGAGAGAAAGCCTTGGGATATATGTATTCTGATCTCCAAGGAGCCATAGTTTCATAGGAGGCATAGAGAAGAGCAATCTAAATTAAGGAGTTTGCCACCAAATGTTGGATGACCAGTAAAAATTGAAAACCAGCTGAAAACAGAACATCATGAACTGCTCAATAAAAACTGTTTAGAGTTTTTGTGAATATGTAAAAAGTCTATGATTTTGTCAGCCTGGGAAACTCCCAATTTAGGAACCTCCTCCACTAATGCAGATTGCAACCTGTCTAGAATTTAGTAGATTAGTACTGGGAATTCCATCTAGCATAAAGAGAGATGAAATGAATTTCCAGGGGTCACACATCTACTAAGTGTCCATGGTGGGATTTGAAGCTGGGTCTTCCTGACTACAAGATGAGCACTCTAAGCAGTAGGCCCAAAGTGTCAGACACATAGCCCATGAGTCATATGTGACCCACAACACTCCTGAGTACAGCCCAAACCAGATTAAAATATAGTTCCTCTCTGATTTTGATGTGTTTCTGTATTGCTAAAAAAAATAAATATATAAACGTGTTTTTTTAAGTCAATATGCATCCCTTAAGTATCCTTATATATGGTTTAGTGGTTGGTCCCTGTTTCTGTTTGAATTTGACACCACTGCAGTAGGCCATGCTCCATTTCATCTTGTTTTCTCTTTGTTCTCCCAATAAAATGACTTTACCCTTTCATGTCTATGAGGTAATTCAAAACAAACTTCACTCAGCATGGTGATTAATAGTGCAGTGAATAATATTTTTTAAAATAACTTTTAAATCCTCTTTGGGTTGAAAAATAAAAGTGTATAAAGTTAAAAATCATTGCACAGGGAAATAGAATTTATGTATTTTCTAGCCAGTCAGAGTCCCTAATTAATGCAGTTGCTAAAAGCATCCCTGGACAAAGAAGAGATAATAATCATTCTAGTGTCAGGAGGTTCGGTGACACTCTGGTCTGCCTCTTAGGTCATTTTGTTACCCCTCATGGCAGTTTTTCCATAAGCATCAGTCACAATTAAAATAATCATTCCCGACCTCTGTGACTTTCACAGTAAGAAACATAATAGGTCAATGGGATTTTCTACGGACCAAACTCAAGCTGTTGTAAAGGCAGTGAGAGAATAGAAATAGATTTTTATATCACTCGTGGCTTCCACATTGCAACAAATGTACAAAAACAATAAAATCTGTTTTACCTGATAGACTAATTTATTATTCAATACCAAATCCAAATATTCCTACGGCAATTGGTGGTAGAGATATTTGAAAGCGTAGGAAGATCATTCAAAGCCAGTAACATATGGAGAGACCTGAAGAACCAATGTTCTGACATCCTAATAGCTGCTTTTGTCAAGAGGCTAAAATAGACTGAGTCCAACGCCTAAATGGTAGCTGAAATGAGATTAACTGCAATGACCAGTCTTCCTACTAGAAAACAGATGATGAAATAAACTTCCCCCAATTGGTAAAGATGTGGGGGACTACTGATATAGCATATTGCACATGACTCATATACTCTGATGTAAGTTGATTTGGCTTAGCTGCTTTTTTTTGTTCAAAGGTTGGTTTCAGGTGGAGTGATATATTAAAAGATGATTTGAAGGGCCTCATGTTTATGCCATGTGAGAATTATATGAATATAATAAATGAATGAATAAAAGGCTTGTGGAGGGGCATGAGACAGGGAGCAGGCATGACCAGTATCTTCAAATAGCTAGAACATAGTATTAAAAAAGGTCTTAATAAAACTTAAAATATGTAAAATTAAATAGACTAAGACCACTTCGTACCTGATCAATCAGGTTAGAGGTACACCATTATCAGTCAGGATTTCAGATACTGGGATGCAAAAGAGTTCAAAGCAAAGGGAAGTTTAAAAAGGACAAAGGAGAGAAACAAAAGGAAGCCTGACTAGGCCACTAACTAGCTATGTGATCTTGTGTGTGTCATTTAATCATTTAATGAGTGTTTCATAAACCTCAAATACTCTAAAAATCTAATAGCATTTATTATAACCTCTTTGACCTTCAGTTTTCTTATCAATAAAATTAAAGAACTAGACTATATTATCTTTAAGCTCTAAGAAATTGTATTTTTTTCAGTCCAAAATATTATGTTCTCTTTCCATGTTAGTCAAGGGTTTCTGCATCTAATATCCATCCTTTACTGCTAGAAGGGCAGGATAAGGAAAAAGGAAAAGGAAGGATTGCTCTATTGCTGTCCCATTTGGCAAGGGCATTTTTGGAACACATCACTTGTGAATACTGAAGGTATTTTAATAATTCAAGTAGTTGAATAATCTCTGGCCAAGAATCCATCATTCCTATATTTTAGGCTACCATCCAGAAATACAAATCCCATTGTCAGACGTCATCTTCTTGACCTGATGATCACTTCCAAAATCTGCCTTTCTCTTTCCCAAGCCCTTTCTATTTTTGATCAGTTTTGTTGTTGTTGTTGTTATTTAGTTGTTCCAATTGCTTCTGCCTCTTTGTGACCCCCTTTGAGGCATTTTCTTGGCAAAGATACAGGAAAGGTTTGCCAATTCCTTCTTCATGTCACTTTACAGATAAGTAAACTGAGGCAAGCAGGGTTAAGTGACTTACCCAGAACCACATGGCTAGTAAGTATCTGAGGTCACATTTGAACTCAGGACATCCTAACTCCAGGCCTGGAATTCTATCCACTGTGCCACCAAGAGCAATGAAAACCTGGGCCCCTGTTTTGCCTAGGACTTTGTAATCTTTATCAACACTTTCTAGATTCCTTTGGTTGGTATCTTTGGTCCCTAGAAACATCAACAAGAGGTCATTCACCACTAGGTCCTGAATATATGCCCCAGGAAGACATGGTCTTTGTATTCGTCAACTGGATGTTAGCAGGATGTCCACTTTTTTTCAGGATCAGGGCTAGAGGGGCTTTAGAGGTCATCTGGCTCAACTAGTATTTGAATAAGAATCTCTTCTATGACATAATTGAAGTGTGGTCTTCAAGCTTTTGATAGAAAACCTTCAGTGAAGGGCAGAATAAGTACCTTCTGAAGTAACCTATTCCACTTTATGTTATCTCTAATTGTAAAGAAAGATTTTCCCTACATGGAACCAAAATTTGCCTCTTTGTGACTTCTACCCATTGCTTTGTGCTCTTCCCTTTGGGGCTAATCAAAACAAGTCTATTCCCTCCTCCATGTGCCAGTCCTTTAATTACTTGGAGATCAGTATCATGACCACCACCTCCTCACTCCTGATGTAATTTTTTTCTCCATGCTAGTCATCCACAGTTTTCTCAAATGATTCTCAGGTAGCATGATCTTTAGATCCTTCGTTCTGATGGCCCTGTTGTTGTTCTCCACCTTTTCAATGATCCTTCCAAAATGTTCTTCCTAAAGCTGAACCCAGTGTTTTACATTTGATCCAACCAGGGCAAAGTAAAAGAGGATTCTCATCCTCCTTATCCTAGGATCTATGAGACTCTTGAAACTATGACATTGATTTGGATCCTGATTTGAGTTTGGGAACCTAAGTTCTACAATGCATTGCCTCCCCACCACACGCATGTGCACACCCATACAGTCAAAGCAAATCTGTTGAGCTCTGAACTGGAACATTCTAATGATTACAATAGCATCTCACATTCATCTCATGTTTTAATGGTTTACAAAGCACTTTGCACATAGCCCTATGAAGTGAGTAGTGCAAGGATCTTTATGACGTGGTAAATCTGGAATGAGCCTTCTCTTCTTTTGACCCTACTGAATGACTGCTCATGTGATGGCACCTTTGGATCCACACCCTCCTTCCTTTGAGTGCAAACAGCTGCTTCCTCCTCAGAGGGTTCTCTAGTATTCACTATTCTGTCTCCTTCCCTTTCCCTTCTGTAGCACATTCTTTCAACCTCCAGCCTCAACTCAATATTCCCCTCTCTGCTTCTTCAGATACTAGGAAACATAATTTTAAAGGAACAAGTCATTCTCCTCAGTAGGAAAGAGACATAGGCAGCAAGGTGGTACAGTAGATAGAGCACTGGCTTGAAGGCAGGAAGACCTGAAGGTAGATCCTACTTCAGAAACTTACTAGCTATGACATCCTGGACAAGTCACTTAACCTCAGCTCCTTTCAAAATAAAAAAGTATCCTTTGTGACAAATAATCATAGTTGAACAAAACAAATTCACATATTGGTTGTATACATTCTCATTTTGCATGGACAGTCCAATAATGGTTTCTTTGAGGAACAAAGAACCTTTTTAAATATACCTTAACATTTGCTTCTTAAGTAGAAGGGAAACTATTGAACTGCTTAATATGTTCACATTGATTATAAATTATAAAAATATATTTGGAGGTGAGAACTGCAATAATAATAATGAACATGAAATGGCAAGAATCTCAAAAATAAAAGGCCATTTTAACTTGTTCATCGGCATTTAACTGACTGCATGATACTTTTACAATTACTTATGTATCTGTCAGCTTAGCATTAGCTGATTGATGTGCTTTAATTAAAAATAAAACATTTACAATGAAATGTTAGCAATCATACTAATAATCATCATTTTAAGACACAGTTATAAAACTTAGGATGAGTGCCTAATGGCAAAGCAATATTTAACCTACTATTGACAATAGCTCTCAGCATCATCCTACTCTAAAGTCCCATCATGGCAAAAGGAGAGGAACACAAGTTCTTCAGTCACCACTAAGCTGAAAATAGTTCAAGGAAGGATCCTCCAGATGTCATGACAAACTTACTAAGTGCTAAGAGGCTGATAACCATTTCTGGCCATAGCAATTTATGACAACCAAGACAGGGAAAGGGTACGATCTAGATCAGTGGAGAGAATGCCTACGACAAAGAGTTCATCTGTCTTTTGAGATTTTGAAGTGAGGACCAGAAGAAAACCAGAGGACCTTAGAAAGCACTGTATGCAACCCAAACCTGGACAGAAATTCCCCGTATCACTTTTCTTACAAGTGGTCATCCAGGCTGTGTATGAAGACCTCCAGTGATGAGTAACACTATTTTTAAGGCAACCTATTTCAACTTTAGATAGCTCTTATTGTAAGAAGATGTTACTAATATGAAGTTGAAAGCTGTCACCGTAAACCAACACATTTCTACCAATTCTGATCTGTAGTTTCATCAATGTAGAACGAAGTAGGACTAAAAGTTCCCCTTTCTGGATCCTATACTTCTATTAACGCAGCCAAAATTGGTTTAGCTTTTCTAGCTGCAATGTCCCGCTAATGACATGCTTGAGCTTTAAGATGTTAACTTGACCTGATAGCTAAGTCTGTATTTGCTACATTATACCTTTACAATTGATTTTTTGAACCCAAGCAGAATTTTACATTTCTCACTATCATATTTCATCTTATTAAATTTGGCTAATTGCTCTATTTTGTTGAGATCTTTTTATGGATCCTGATTCGACCATCCAATGCATTAGCTATCTCTCCTAGCTTTGTGTTATCAGCAGTCAATAGATATTTTATCCATCCTTTCATTCAAGTCATAAATAAAATGTTTAATAGAAAGGGGCCAAGAACAGAGCCCTTAGGTATTACACTAGAGATTCTCTTCTAGGTTCATCTTGGTCCATATATTATCATTTTCGAAGTATGGTCATTCATTTCCAGGTACACCTGAATGTATTATTATTTGTCTCACATCTGTATCTTGTCTATGAAATATGGTAAGAAAATCATATCCTGTTCATCTATGAAGATATGGTAAGAGAAGTAAATATGTGAATGAATGAATAAATGCTCTGCTGAATTCCAGTTATATTATATCTAAGGCATTGCCTTGATTTAGTAGTCTAGTAACCCCATCAGAAAAGGAAATGAAATTGGTCTGGCATAGCTTAGTCTTAACGAACCCATACTGGCTCAGTGTTATCACTATTTCCATTGCAAAGTGCTTATAAACCATCCATCATTTCTTTTTCAGCAATGCTTTGAGAAATAGAATTCATGCTCATCAGCCCATGTTTTGGTGAATCCGCCTTCTCCTAAGTCAATATTTATTCACCTCTAATCCTAAAATACTTCTGTTCTCCCTTTTTCATGGATTTTCAAGTTCTTTCAATACCCTGGGATGTAAATTATCCAGAGCTGTTAATTTGAACTTTTTATTAAGGAAGGACAGGAATCCCTGTTAACCATCCAGTCTGCAATATATTTCCTGCCAGCAAAACTAAAACTAAACTAGGAGTCTGTCTCCTTTAAATCTTTTATTATTATCCCAAACATTGATCTAAATCTTTGATATTCCTTTCCCAGTTGAATAGCCTTTTTATTGTCCTTGGCACAGTAGGTAGGGTGCTGAAACTGGTGTTAGGAAGACCTGAATTCAAATGTGACCTTAGAAACTTACTAGATGCATGACCCTGGGAAAGTCACTCAAACTCTCTCTGCCTCAATTTCCTCAACTGTAAAATGGGGATAATACTAACCTCACAGAGTTGTGGAGAATAAAACAAAGTAATATTTATAAAGCACTTTACAAACCTTAAAAGCATATTATTATTATTATTATAAATCTAATTCTTAATTTTAGGGTTTTTGACATTATTCTTACAGCAGCTTGCTCCTTAAAAAACAAAAAAACCTCAATTACCCGTCCTTGCTTCAATCATCTGTATATGACTTCTAAAAATATTAAGATGGTAAATTAGCTGCTCTTTGAACCACAAAGTCTCTTCAGGGAGTTTTCCTTTTTCTTCTTCACCGTAAATTTGTTTTCGAGAGCACCTCATCTCCCATGATCTAACTTCCCCTGCAGCATCTGAAATCATGGTATCTTACCTTGACTTTCTTTAAATATTTGAAATCTTTTCTCCCAAATCTTGAGGGGAGTTGGGGGAGGGGGAGCTAAAGGGAGAACAGGGAGGAGGGAATGTAAGATATGTTTAACTTTCTCTACCTCTGCCAGGAACTCAAAGGTCATTACCTTCAAAATCTTTGGTTTGGGGGTTTATTTGTTTGTTTGGGCATTTCTACTTTAATAACCAGCCCCTCTTCATTGATCTGAAGATAATAAATTATTCTTTCTCATGTCATATTAATTCTTGCACATCCCATGAGTTCGTTATAACAAAAACTAGAGCTTTACAGAGTCTATAAGCACTATTTGTCTATCAAAATCTTGTGCTATTTCACAGAATCAGAGAATCTGAGAGTTGAAGGTGACTTTAGTGGCAATCTAGTCTAACCCATACACAAAATGACTAAGACATACCTGGAGAAGTCATCATCCAGCTTTTGCTTGAACACCTTCAACCAGGAGAAACTGAGTACCATTTGAAGCTGCCTGTTCCACTTTGAAAATGGCTCTAGTCATTAGGAAGTTTAGGGTTTGCTTGGTTTTTTATGGTTTTGTTTGGTTTGTTTTTTCTGACTTCAACCTAAATTTCACTTCCAATTTCTACCCATAGCTCCTGGTTCTGGAGGGTTCTAGGACCCTCCGCTACATGAAAGCCTTTCAAATATTTGGACGGTTATCTTGTACCCCTTGAGTCTTCCTGTTCTCTAGACTAAAGATGCCAAGATGACAGTGACTCAAATCTTCCACCCTTTTCTAAACACTCTAGCTTATCAATGTCTTTCTTCCAGAGAGGCACTCAGAAGGTGAGCACTATAGTCTAGAGGAGGTCTGAGGGGAATGGGGTACACTGGAACTACTGCCTTACTATTCCTGGAGGCTCTGTCTTTCTCAGTAAAATCCCAAGATTGTATTAGCTTCTTTGGGTGCCAAATCACACTGCTGCTTTATATAGGGTTTACAATCCACTAAAACCCCCAGATCTTTTTCAGAGCAACTGGCATCTAACTATGCCTCTTCTACTTTGTTCCTGTGAAGGTGACATTTTGTACCCATATTTTAGACTTTACATTTATCCCTGTTTATTTCTTCTTATTAGCTCCAGCTTATTTCTCTCTTGTCTGTCAAAGTCCTTTGTGATCCTGATAGTCATCTAGTGTGCTAGCCATTCCACTCAGTACTGTGTCATCTGCAAATCTTATGAGCATGTCATCTTTATTTCTATCCAAGTAATTCATAAAAAATGTTAAATATCACTGAGTCAAATACTCCTGGGGTACTCTACTGGAGACTACTTTACATGTTGACAGTGAATTGTTAATAGTCTTCTTCGAATCTGGCCATCCAACCAATTCCATTTGTATTACTCGGTCATCCCTATATCTCCACCTTTTCAACAAGAATAATTTGAGATACTTCCAAGAAGTTTTGTAATTACCAGTGTTGTATTTGCTTGTACTGCCTGGGACCAGTGGGGAGAAGGAGTTATCCCTTCCATGGGCCTTCTATAATAAACTGAGTCTTCTCAATTCAATGTGCTTATTACTAAGAGCATCATCTCATCTCCCACCCCACCATTAACCTGGACTGTTTCTGGATCCCTTCACTTTTAGAGGTCTAATTTTTGCCTTATCTTACAGAACCTCAGGCTTTCCAAGCCACTATGCAGCCTGTGCAATGGTATTATACTCCAAGTGTAATCTCCCACTCTTTTCCAGATCCCTTTTCTGTGTTGTTTTTCCCTACTAGCATGGAAGCTCCTTGAGGTCAGAGACTGTCTTGTTTGCTTGTATTTGTATCATAAGTGCTTAGTACAGTGCCTAGCACTTAATAGTCACTAAATAAATGATTTCTTAACCCATGACATGGGCTATACCTAAGTTTTATTTTTTGATTTCTCTGGAGCAAACTCTAGTTTAGAAGCATCATGAAACAAAAAAGAAAATGATCTCTTGGGGGTCACTCACTAGGAATGACTGCTATTCACAATGTAAACCATAATCCAGAGACTCTCAGCACTCTTGGGTTCATATGAACACACATTTATTAAGTACCTACTACATTTCAGGTACTGTGTTAGGCACACAGTGGGGATATTTTAAAAAAAAAACAGTCCCTACTGCAGGGAAACTGAACAAGGTACCAAGAACAACGAGAGCAGTTTTGGCCTGAATAATGCCCAAGAATAAAATGGTATAGCAGAAAAGACTCTAACACTGTAACTGGTAGAATTAATCTTGAACCCTAGCATTGGCTCCTACTACCTGAGTAAAAGGTACAGGCTATTTTTAGAAATCTGTTTTCATTACAAGAATGTTGCTCATACACACAAACTATGTTTTTCACTTCCAATTTTTTAAATGGAGCTAAAAGAAAAAAACCTTGCCATAGGACAAATCACTTCCCATTTCCTCTTACAAATCACATGGAAAATACTCAGTTTCCTCATTTTCAAAAGGAATGGTTGGGCTTTCTGATCTCTTCCAGCTCTGGCATTCTATGACCTTAGAAGTATTTAAATTCATGTTTCATAGGAACAAGACTGAATAATAGGTAACACAAAGTTAGATTGGAGTGTTCTATGCCTGAAAATCTTTTCTGAGCCAGATGGGGTATACTTTCATGATCTCTACTGAACGTTAGTGAAAACCATTTTTTTCCAACAGTTAAAACATATTGTTCCTCAGGGCTTTCAAATATCCTGCACCTTCTCAAATGACATCTTCCAAACTGAACATTCATGAAATATTATAGTTGGAAGGAACCTTGAGGAGCCTCTTGTCAAACCATCTAATTTTCAGACTAGGAAATTTTACATAGCAGGTTTATATAAGCAGCTATCTGGGGAAGTACCAGGGATTGAGAAAGTAGGTAAATGGGAGGAAGTAACATGAGAATTTTCCTGGTAAATACAAGGATCAGTATTACTAAATACAGATAAATGTGCGTCCTTTCCTTTGCTTAATATCTGTATGAAATATATAAGATAGAAGAAAAAAAATTACTTTTCCAAAATACCCTTCATTCAACTGAATTCAAATCAATGGAGCATCTTAACTACCTACTATTTATATATAGTTATATATAACTATATCTCTGTATCTCTATACATGTATGTGTGTATGTGTGTGTGATACACATGTAGTATCTATGCTGCTACATATACACTCACATACGTATGTATGTGCTATGTGTGGGTATATACATACATATATATGTATGTACGTATTTGGATCAAGCCACATTATTTGTATCTTCTGAACATTTATGATGTAATAATGGAAGTTCATAATAGTGACCCAGAGGTTCTAAAAGATTATGAGTTGACTTCTGAATCACTGTTAAATTTAGTACTAAATAAACTTAACTAAAGTTTCACTGTTTAAAAATTGGTAATTGATATATGGTATGTGTATTTGTGTATATAATGTATATATGTATGCAGCTAGGTGGCACACTAGTGTCAGGAAGATAAATCTTCCTGAATCCAAATCCAGCCTCAGACACTTACTAGCTGTGTGACCCTGGGCAAGTCACTTAACCCTGTTTGCCTCAGTTCCTCATATTTAAAATGAGCTGGAGAAGGAAGTGGCAAACACTCCAGTATCTGAGCCAGGGAAACCCCAAAATGGGGTCACTAGGAGTCAGGCCTGACCGAAAAACCAACAACAAAAGAGTATGAGAATGCATGCACACACGCACATACACACACACACACACACACCTATTGAGAGATAGACAGAGAGTGTACGTCTCTGTGGGCCGTATATGTTGCTTAACTGGAAGATCAATTGCTGGATAATGAAGAAGCTATCGTAGTGGAAGAGGCACTAGCCTTGGTCTTGGACTTGGATCCTGGAGACAGGTAACCTGGGTTACAATACTAGTTCTGATGCTTTCTAGCTTTGTGACCACCACCAAGTCAAACAATCACAAGCATTACTGAGTGACATGACCTTTCTAAACCTCCATTTCCTTCTCCTTAAAATCAGATAGTCTGCTCAATCTTTGCATGCTGTGTACACGGCATTTCAGTCTCATAAGATGGTACTCATGAGAGAGTAACTACTACAACATGGCATGTACATGGAACCCAAAGTATAGTGCTAAATCTTATAGTCTCTTAAAAAGCTTAATTTTAGCCCATCAAGCTAACCTGATTTATTAATTTCAAAGAATTGATGGTATTTTCCTATAAGTCTCAGGCTGTACTACATTTTACTATGTAAAATTAAAAGCAATGTGTGTTTTTGTAAAGAAAGATACATTGTTGTTGTTAGGGAGGAGTATAGAATGGAAATATCCTTCTTTGTGGCTGCCAGTATTACCAGGAATTCTTTTCATAAAGTGAGAAGCTTAGATAGTCTTTCTTGATAATTGGAAATCAGCTGTTTTCTGCTGTAGATAACAAATTTACATTTTAATTAAATCCCTTTGCATTTATCTATATTGGGACATATAGTAATCATAATTTACTGGAAGCTTTTTGTGGTATCCATTCAAAATGGGACTCATAAAATACCTTACAAAGGCAATATATTTGATTAACAAAATTATCACTAAGTATTTGAAGGAGTAATAAAAACCATCCAGAACCAGCTAATTCTAATTCAAAGCTGTCCAAAATAATTTCCTGAGCAGACTAAAGTAATTTTTGGAGATAAAAAGCTTATTTGGGAAAAATCATTATAAATTTATAGGCATGCATATTCTATTTATATAGGCACATATTTTATACATATGTGTTTGTATACTTATATGTGTTAAGTTTGTTTATGTATGTTTGTATGTATGTATGTTATGTATGTTTACATCGCATATATGCCTTTAATATGTATTGAACATGTCTATTACATGCATATAATATGCATACACTCACTTATTATTGAAACACAAAGTATCTCCTTGATCAGCATTAATACCTGGAATCCATAAGAAGCTACTGTCAATTAAGTTTTAGAAATGTGATTCTATAATTAAAGGGGAAGAAATTATGAAGGAAGTAGGGCTTTGTTAAAAATATTTCTTTCACATTTGGAAAGCACATAATGGAAACTGATAACATACTTCTACATCTTGTTAGACAGGAAACTCTATTCTATCTTCATTTACACCTATGGCACACTGAGGGATGTTGCACCCCAAATAATCAATGTCTTAAGCCTTAGGTTAATTCACTGCTGGTTTAACTGAGTTATAATAACTAAGTAACCTAGCATGTATTTTTTCTTTTCCCTTCTGAATGCATACACAATTAATTTACAGTATGGATGATTTCAAAATGTGACTAGTCAAAATGCATGCAAAAGTAAGCTTTTCAAGCATATGTCTTGAAAAATATTTTCTCCTTTTGTGTAATTTAGATTTGGTCTCTCCCTCTATCCCCTCAGTAGTATTTAAAAGTAATTTATTTTCATTCTTGCAACTTCAGCTTTTATCTCTTCCTGTCAGATGAACTGGTTAATTGGAACTGGTTCACAATATTCAATTCAACTCAACAAACATTTGTTAAAGAAGCCTTTTTTTAACTTGTAAGGCATGATGAAACACAGTTAAGACCTAGACACTGCCCTCAAGGAGCTTGCAGTGTGGTAGGAAAGATGACAGAGCCTGGGAATAGCTATAATGCAAACTAGTTCTTGTGACACTGACATTACATTCCAGTAGCTTCATTTGTACTTGCATAACAGACAATATTCGGATTCTGTGATGAAAAAGAGCTATTGATCTTTTAGTTAAAATTCATCGGGGTGACATTTGTAAAAGGACCCAAGAAGAAGGGTTAGGAAAGAAAGGTTTATTTTTGAGAGATGACCAAAATAATTGCCAATAGAAAAAAAAACATCAAGGGCAGAAAGAAAAATAATTTTATATAATATCCTTCAATAATGCATAAAGAAATTAAGGAACTTATCAATTCTATATTGTTTGATAATATTTTGAATCTGTATTTATGCAAAAAATTCCAACATATTTCAGAGTAGTGTAAAAGAGTTATTCAAAATGCTATTAAACAAAAGCACTCTATTCTGTTATGGTTCTTGATGCACTAATGCTTCATTTTTAGGAGTTGTTAGGGAATGACGCATTCTGAATAACAATTTTCCAGATTACTCAAGGTCAGCCCCATTGAATATGTTGAAGACGGGTTTTTAAAATTATTAGATTAGATTAGATTATTGCACACTTCCCTGCCTTAGTAAGTACAGTAGACAATACAGTTGCACTTTTCGCATCTACTGCCTATAGAGATACGAAGTTGAATCTGCATGCTCTGGGATATGCCCTGGAATTTACCATCTTGACTAAGTCCCTCAAAGTTTGCTTTCCTGTCATTTCCACAATAAAAGTGGAATGAAGAATATGTGCCTATATGACATTTTCAACAAGCAAAATGGACAGACTTTTATAGGAATGATTGGCTTAAAAGCCAAAATATTCCTGTAAATTTTTATCTTGCTCACTGCCTTCATCATTATCTTAACTTTTCAGTAATATTTAAAATATTCTTTTACTTCAGTAATGATTTCAGCATCTTTGCCAATCTCAATTCATTCTTTGGCTCTTTTGCATCAACTTCCTGCTCTGGAAATCATTATGTCACTTTTTTTTTCCTTTTTATCTTTTTTAAATTTTATTTTAGACTTAAAAACCAGAACGTAAATACATAATAAAGAAAAGAAAAAAATATCATAAACTTAAATATTGGAACTTAAATACAAAGTAAGAAAAGAAAAAAGCATGTCATGTGCACAGCAGAACATAAGAGAGGATTCAAAATATTTAACAATAAATTTTCATTTCAAGAAAGCCTATATGAAAAATACTATACATTGTGTTGAGAGCTGTTCCTCTTTTCTTTGCTGCCTTGTAAGTTTTCTTTTCTTCTCTGGTTGTGCTTTTTACTTTGTTGTTTTTTCACCCTTCTCCTCTTCCCCCCCGAAGGCTACAATTAAGTATGGATATATTACTATTTAAATATATATATACACACACACATACCTGTACACATATATAGATATACATATATACATACATATACAAACATATACTTTTCTTAACAAATTCTACTCCTGAAACTTGTTTTTATGTTTGTGCATATCTCTTGTTTCCTATCCCTCCTGACACCTCTACTTCACTTCTACCTGCTACTTTGCCCTCCTATTATTTAGCCTACCCCCCTCTAAGGATCCTTCCCCTATCCTCCCATTTCCATAAATCTAAACACCCTTCTGTAGCCCCCTATAATCTATTCCCTCACCCTCCCCTCTAGAGATCCCTCCCCTATCCTCTCCCCCCTCTTTCATCCCCTTGCCATTTTATTTCTTCTGAATTTAGAAGACTTTTATATTCTTCCAGATATATGTGTATTGTTCCCTCTTAAACCCATTCCCAATGAAAGTAGGTTACCACAACTGCTAGCCCTCCTCCCCCATCTACTTCCTCTACATTGATTCTTCCTCTTGTACCTCATTTGTATAAAATAATCACTCTTTTCAGCTGTTCCTAAATGGTTTTACTTTTTAAAGTCATATCATGCTCTCAGGTCGACTCCAATCTTTCCTATAAACTCCCTAGTTATAAATGACAATCTTAGACATGTATACATTTTACATATATAAAAAGTAAACAGTCTAATTAAATCTCTTGTAATCAGTCTTTGGTATGTACTTTATGTTTCTCCTGGCTCTTGTATAACAAATCTTCCATTAAGTTCAGGTTTTGTTTTTTTGTTTGTTTGTTTTTAAGAAAGTCTTAAAAGTTTGACAGTTGATCAAATGTCCATTTTTTTTCTCAGTCAGGATTATGCTTAACTTTTCTGGGCATGATATTTTTGGCCAGAATCCCAGTTCTTTTGCTCTTCAATATATAGTGTTCCTAGACCTGTGTTTCTTTAATGTCTCCACTGCTAAGTTTTGTATGATTCTAATTGTGGCACCATCATATTTAAATTGATTTTTTTCATGTTGCTTTTAATATTTTATCCTTGAGCTGGGGGTTTCAGAATTTGACTATAATATTCTTATGAGTTTTTTTACAGGATCTCTTTCAAGTGGTATTCAATGGATTTTTTTTCTATTTCTACTTTTCCCCTTTGTTCTAAGGAAAAAATTTTCTTTAATTATTTCCTGTATTATTGTATCAAGATTCTTTTATTGATCATAACTTTCAGGTCATCCAATTGTTCTTATGTTTTCTCTTCTTGATTTGTTCTCCAGATTAGTTATTTTTCTTATAAGATGTTTCATTTTTTCTTCTATTTTTTCATTCTTCATATTTTTAATTATTTCTTGATCTCTTATAACTTTACTGGCTTCATCTTGCCCAATTCTAATTTTCAAGGTGTCATTTTCTTCCTTAAGATTCTGGATCTCCTTTTCTAATTGGTTGACTTTCTTTTCATAATCTTCTTATTTTTTCTTGGATTATTCTCTTTTTTTTTTTAGTTTTTCCTCCCTCTCTCTCATTTGATTTTTAAAGTCTTTTTCCATTTCTTCTATGAATTCTTTTTGGGCAGGTGACCATTTGACGTTACTCTTTGGGGTAGAAGAGGATTTTGTTGCTTCAATATCTTCCTCTGAAGATGAACTCCGGTCTTCTTTATTCCCATAATAACTTTTTATGGTTAGATTCTTTCTCCTTTCTTACCTAGTATTTAACTACTGAATGCATGTTGCCTCAAACAAACTGAGACCTGGGAAAACCTAGCTTAAAAAGGCCAAGGTCTCCCAATGCATCCAAGGCCATTGCCAGTCCTGACCTGTCTTGCCACTGGACTCAGATAACTCTGATGGAGAGAGTGAGGCTGATGACTTTGCACAGGTCTGCCCCACTCAAATCCATTTCACTTGCAAGTCAAGACTTCACCCTCCTGATGTCATTGGTCCTCTTCAAGAATGAAGAAATGGCTGTCCACCAAGCCTGGAATGAATTCACTCCTCCCCTCCACTTAGAATCCTCATCTTCCTTCAAGACTCAGCTCAAACCCCACATTCTACAGGAGCCCTATCCCCGTCTCCCCAGCTACTAGATCCTTCCCTCCTAAGGTTGTCTTTCATTTAATATGTATGCGCCTTGTTATGTACCTTTTCATGTAAATGTTATCTCTCATATTTGAATGTAGGATTATCTTGGATAAAAACTTTTCAAGTTGATTGAATGACTGATAGAGTCAGGAAGACCTAGTTTCAAATCTGCCTTCTGACACAGACTACCTAAGTGACCCTGGGCAACATTCTTAAACTTCTCAGTGCCCTGCTTTAGACAATTAGTTGCACAGAAAGTGCCAGTGTACATTGGTTAAGGGAGTTGCCTCATTGAGAGTTCTATATAACAATGAAATTTCAGATCCCAATTAAAAAATTGAACAAAACAGGCTTTGCAAATCCCTACCACACCAGGCACCAGGGTTTACAAGGCAAATGAAAAACAGTGTCTTGTCCTAAAGAAGCTTACATTGTACATGGAGAAATACAACATGTCAACCAATAAGTCTATATGTGCTAAGTTGAGGAAAGGACCACTTGACAGTGAAGAGAATAAAGAATTAGGAAAATCTTTCTATATGTATTGGACGGGTGTTTCTGTGATATGAAGTAAAAGGATGTTTGTCAAAAATTCTCTGTAGCTACAAAGCCCTAGGAGGTTGTGCAACTGTTATTTCAATATACTTCCAAAGATAGAAATTTTGTGATTGTGAATTCTCCTTTTGCTAATAATAGCAGCTCACTTTTCTAGAGGTTTCAACTTTACAAAGCACATTGCTCACAACACTGGGAAGCAGTGTCAATATTACCATTTGGCAGATGAGCACATCAAGGCCAGAGAAGTTGGAACTCATCCAGGATCACACAGCTAAAATTCAAACCCAGAACTGTCTTGGTTCCAAATTCAACATTCTTTCCACTTATACCATACTGATTCTTAGGCAGTACAGTCTCCAAGACCTCCAAATCTTAGGCAAAGCTTGCTATAACCAAGAAAGTCCATTACCTGGTGGCCAACTTTATGATGAGCCTCCCTGAACCTATCTGGGCTAGCCTTTGAACAAAAGTCCCTTGCCAGATCCATACCTGAAGCCTTTGGAACTTGATAAGGTTAGTCAGAACTTGTATTCCACTGGCATAGCATCAAAGCCAAGGTCGTCTCCATACCACAGTGAGGTTTCAGAGCAGTGCTTTTCTACAATAAGTATTATCTTCATTACTAGAGTAGTCACTGTTCTTGTTGATACCACTTTTGTTAATTTCTGGTTTTACTTTGATGCTGAATATTCGAGACTACTGAGGACAGAATGACAGAATCATAGAACCCCATTGCCATAAAGGACTATAAATTTCCCCTAGTTCCCAGACAGTCAGTTCTTGGGCAGAAAATCCTGCTACACTATCCTCTACAACTAGACAACCAACTTATAATTGATAACCAATCCTGGAAGACAACAATCCTATTGTCTAAGAATTCCCTTCTCCAAGCTAAATACATTTGCTTCCTTCAAATTATTTTCCTAACCTCTGATTTCTAGACCTCTCTCACCCTTCTACTTGCTTTGATCCAGAAGTGACCCATCTTATCAATGTCCATCCTGAAATATACTGCCTAGAACCTAATAGAATCTTCCCTCTTTAATAAATGTGTAGGTCCTACCTTTAATCTCATTCCCATTTATTTTGATAAACTAAACCATCTGAATGTGTACTAATTCATCTAAATGATAATAATTATTATTTATTTTAATTAAATTTATATAGCTTTTTAAAGTTTGCAGAACATTTTACAGGTGTTACCTCACTTGATCACAGCTCTTTAAGGTAGGGGTTATTGGTATTCCTATTTTTAAAAAATGGAAACCTGGGGGGCAGAGCCAAGATGGCGGCTGGTAAGCAGGGAATAGCGTGAGCTCTGTACCGACTCCCTCCAAAAACCTATAAAAAATGGCTCTGAACCAATTCTAGAACGGCAGAACCCACAGAACAGCAGAGGGAAGCAGGGCGCCAGCCCAGGACAGCCTGGATGGTCTCTGGGTGAGGTCTATCCCACACGGAGCTGGGAGCTGGGAGCTGGGAATGGAGTGGAGCAGAGCCCAGCCTGAGCGGCGTGGACCAAGACCAGCAACCGGACAGAGCATACCCTAGCACCCTGAATCAGTGAGCTTCAGCAGTTACGAGACTTCTCAACCCACAAACACCAAAGACTGCAGAGAAGGTTAGTGGGAAAAGCTGTGGGAGTGGAAGGAGTTCGTGGTTCGGCTTCCAGCCCCGGGGGCAGCGGAGGTGGGGCAGCTACGGCTGTTGCTGCTTCCAGCTCCAGGCCCACCTGGTGGGAGGAATTAATTGGCGGATCAGAGCAGGGGTGCACAGCCTGCCAAAGATCTAAGCCCAGTCCAGGTTGGGGGTTCTTGGGGAAGGAGCAGTGCTGGTGTGACAGAGCTGGCACCTCCCCCCCAAACGTGGAACATAGAACTCTCTAGTCTACAAGCAGTCATACCCCACTGAAAAACTCAAAGGTCAAGTTAGTTGGCTGGGAATATGGCCAGGCAGCGAAAACGCACTGAGATTCAGTCTCAGACTTTGTATTCTTTCTTTGCTGACAAAGAAGACCAAAACATACAGACAGAAGAAATTAATAAAGTCAAAGAGCCTACAGCAGAAACCTCCAAGAAAAACATGAACTGGTCCCAGGCCACTGAAGAGCTCAAAAAGGATTTGGAAAAGCAAGTTAGAGAAGTAGAGGGAAAATTGGGAAGAGAAATGAGAAGGATGTGAGAAAACCATGAAAAACAAGTCAATGACTTGCTAAAGGAGACCCAAAAAAATACTGAAAAATACACTGAAGAAAACAACACCTTAAAAAACAGACTAACTCAAATGGCAAAAGAGCTCCAAAAAGCCAATGAGGAGAAGAATGCCTTGAAAGGCAGAATTAGCCAAATGGAAAAGGAGGTCCAAAAGACCACTGAAGAAAATACTACTTTAAAAATTAGATTGGAGCAAGTGGAAGCTAGTGATTTTATGAGAAATCAAGATATTATAAAACAGAACCAAAGGAATGAAAAAATGGAAGACAATGTCAAATATCTCATTGGAAAAACCACAGACCTGGAAAATAGATCCAGGAGAGATAATTTAAAAATTATTGGACTACCTGAAAGCCATGATCAAAAAAAGAGCCTAGATATCATCTTTCAAGAAATTATCAAGGAGAACTGCCTTGATATTCTAGAGCCACAGGGCAAAATAGAAATTGAAAGAATCCATCGATCGCCTCCTCAAATAGATCCCAAAAAGAAATCTCCCAGGAATATTGTCGCCAAATTCCAGAGCTCCAAGATCAAAGAGAAAATACTGCAAGCAGCCAGAAAGAAACAATTTGAGTATTGTGGAAACCCAATCAGAATAACCCAAGATCTGGCAGCCTCTACATTAAGAGATCAAAGGGCTTGGAATACGATATTCTGGAGGTCAATGGAGCTAGGATTAAAACCAAGAATCACCTACCCAGCAAAATTGAGTATCATGCTCCAAGGCAAAATATGGACTTTCAATAAAATAGAGGACTTTCAAGCTTTCTCAGTGAAAAGACCAGAACTGAATAGAAAATTTGACTTTCAAACACAAGAATCAAGAGAAGCATGAAAAGGTAAACAAGAAAGAGAAATCCCAAGGGACTTACTGAAATTGAACTGTTTTGTTGACATTCCTACATGGAAAGATGATGTGTATGATTCATGAGACCTCAGTATTAGTGTAGCTGAAGGGAATATGCATACATATATGTTTATGTATATATATATATGGCTGAATGTGTATGTATGTATATATCTATGTGTGTGTATATATATATATATGGAGAGAGAGAGAGAGAGAGAGAGAGAGAGAGAGAGAGAGGACACAGGGTGAGTTGAAGATGAAGGGAAGATATCTAAAAGAAATAAAATCAAATTAAGGGATGAGAGAGGAACATACTGAGAGAGGGAGATAAGGAGAGATAGAATGGGGTGGATTATCTCGCATAAAGGAGGCAAGAGCAAGCAGTTCTGTGGGAGGAGGGGAGAGGGCGGATGAGGGGGGAAATGAGTGAACATTGCTCTCATCAGATTTGGCCTAAGGAGGGAATACCATACATACCCAATTGGGAATCTTACCCCACAGGAAGTAAGAGGGAAGAAGATAAAAATAAATGGGGGGATGACGGAGGGGAGGGCTGATGGGGGTGGAGGTAGTCAAAAACAAACACTTTTGAAAGGGGACAGGGTCAAGGGAGAAAATTCAATAAAGGGGGATGGGTTGGGAAGGAGCAAAATATAGTTAGTCTTTCACAACATGAGTATTGTGGAAGGGTTATACATAATGATACACATGTGGCCTATGTTGAATTGCTTGACTTCTTAGGGAGGGTGGGTGGGAAGGGAAGAGGGGAGAGAATTTGAAACTCAAAGTTTTAAAAACAGATGTTCAAAAATAACAAAAATGTTTTTGCATGCAACTAGAAAATAAGATACACAGACAATGGGGTGTAGAAATTTATCTTGCCCTACAAGAAAGGAAGGGAAAAGGGGATGGGAGGGGAGTGGGGTTACAGAGGGGAGCGCTGACTGGGCAACAGGGCAACCAGAATATACTCCATCTTGGAGTGGGTGGGAGGGTAGAAATGGGGAGAAAATTTGTAATTCAAACTATTGTGAAAATCAATGCTGAAAACTAAATATGTTAAATAAATTTTAAAAAATTTAAAAAAATCCCCCCCCCCAAAAAATGGAAACCTGCAAGTACTCTAAATAGGACTTTCTAGAACCAACGGCTACATGAACAAGTAGGACTAATGTCTGCTGTTGCTGCTTTTTCAAGTTTATCATATTGCAACTCAATGGTGCTTTTCCCCCTTGAATAAATATACATTTTGCTTTTTGCCTAAGTTTACTAATACAAATTATTCTCTACAATGAAATGAAAACATTCAATACTATAGGGATAAAAGTTTTTCTTTTTGAATTCATGATAATTGTGTTCTTTGAATACTTGATAATTTAGAACAACATAATAAAAATAATTTACATCTATTTAACAGACATTAAGGATTGAAACATCATTTTTTTTGCATTCCCTTAATAGATATGTGAAAACAGAAATCTTATCTTTTGCATTTGTAATAGGTTATATTTAATAGAATTCACCTCCCAGGGTTGTTGTGAGGATCAAATGAGACAATTTTGTAAAGTACTTAGCACAGTGCTTGGCACACAGAAGGAACTTAATAAATGCTTATTACCTTCCCTTGTTCTCCCTTCCCTTCTATACTTCCTATGCAAACAAATCTAATGCCAGAAATGGAAGGGACCATCTACCTCCACTGGCCAGCATGGTAGAGAGCTAGATATCTTCCCCTCTCCTGTTCCAGCCCACCCACAGTAGGCCAAAAGATGGATTAACACCATCTGCTGCCACTGAGAGTAGTCACAGACTTTCTCCTTCCCTATTAACCATCACTGCCCCTACTTCCCAGCAGGCATAGGATTAAAATAATAATTCAAAAGTAATAATAATAATAAGCCCTGTACCAATGCCTCATCATGACATAGAGGTGACTCAGGGTTTTCAAATTTATGCCAGTGGAAACCGATCTGTAGCACATCCTAGGAAGTTGAAAAGTTTTTGAGCATAAAGGCCTAATGAGGAATTGTATGTCTGATACATACAATCCTATTGTTTAAGGAAGCATTCCCTTCTCCAGACAAAATATACCTGGTTCCTTCCAACTACTCTTCTATGCTTTGCTTTCCAGTCCTCATACCCTCCTTCTTGCTCCCTCTGGAAATAAATGTCCTGGTTTTTTCCTGTCCATCCTCAAATATATTGCCAAGAATCACATAGAATCCTTCCTCCTTCATTAAAATGTAGGTCCTGCCTTGAACCGCCTTCCCATCTGCTCCAATAAACTAAGTCATCTGAACTGATGCTAATGCATCCACATAATGACAATTATTAAGCATTAATGATTATATTTACATTACAATATAATTACAATTAGTACAATATGATTAGCATCAGTAATGTTGGAAATAATTTTATATAGTTCTGTAATTGTGCTTAATTATAACAACTATTATTATTGTAGTGTCATGATTTAATATTAATTATTATTATTATAGCTAGTATTTATATAGCTCTTTAAAATTGCCAAAACACTTTACATATGTTATCTCACTTGACCTTACAATGATTTATTAGTTAGAAAAGTTCATTATGTTTTGTCATCAGGCAGTGAATGTTTTAGATATACCAATTCCCAAAGACTATCTGCCATCAGTGACTGCAAAGATGAACACTTTGATCCTTGAATTCATGATGTGACATCATACTACTTTGTGTTTCCTTAGTATATTAAAGTTGACAAAGATTTTTCACATATATTATTGAATTTGATCTCTGGCTAGTATATTTGGGTTTATGGTAAACCCAATTTAGTGTAACCTTTATGCTATCAAACCTCACAATTACAGGATAGGAAGGAGCAAAATATAGTTAGTCTTTCACAACATGAGTATTGTGGAAGGGTTTTGCACAATGACACACACGTAGCCTATGTTGAATTGCTTGCCTTCTTAGGGAAGATGGGTGGGGAGCGAAAAGGGGAGAGAATTTGGAACTCAAAGTTTTAAAAGAATATGTTCAAAAAAAAAGTTTTTGCATGCAACTAGGAAATAAGATATATAAGCAATGGGACATAGAACTCTATCTTGACCTACAAGAAAGTAAGGGAAAAGGGGATAGGGGGAGTGGGGTGACAGAAGGGAGGGCTGACTGGGGAACAGGGCAATCAGAATATATGCCATCTTGGAGTTCAGGGAGGTTAGAAATGGGAAGAAAATTCGTAATTCAAACTCTTGTGAAAATTAATGATGAAAACTAAAAATATTAAATAAATAAATAATGATTTAAACTCAAAAATATACATACATACATATGTGTGTGTGTGTGTGTGTGTGTGTGTGTGTGTGTGTGTATGTATTTACTCTAGTTTTCTCTATACATTTAGACTCTTTGACATAGAAAACTACAGTCCAACAAATTATTTAGTAATTCTACATGGAGACACTTGGGGCAAGTGGAAGCATAATAAAAATGAATTTGTTATTACAGTTGCCAATAGGGAAATCACTGGTTGAGGTATCAGTGCTTTGGTTATATAAAATGAAATGCTATGCCTCTATCTACCTCTCTCATTATAAGAATATATGATATACAATTTTTAAGTCTTATTGAAGAAATCATACTGAGAAGAGTGGCATCATCTTTGCGGCAGACACAACAGATTTTCCTTCTTTAAAGTTTTATCTGGAAGTAGAGGAGTTACTTAGCTTTACTTCTAGTGGCACAAAACAAAAGGAGCCAAGGTTCAAAGGCAAGATGAACCATGACATGTACAGAAGCCAATGATAAGACCTATCTGACTGAAGCAAAAGATATTGCCCCTTCTATGCTAGACTATTAATTCAGGTTGAGCTTTCCTTTCTCTTTGATTCTAACTTCTTTGATTTTTTTTGACTCCTCTTCCATGAGCCAACTCTTAAAATAATATATTAATGTGTTTTAATTCATAAATGAAAGCTGAACAGAAAGGTTTATCTGAGACAAGTTTAAAATAGCAAATTAGGATTAAAGGATCAATAATCTAGATCTGGGAGGGACCTCAGAGATCATTGAGATCAACCTCCTCATTTTACAGATGAGGAAATAGAGACCTAGGAACATAAATGACTGCATTAAACAGATAGTAGATTACTACAGATAGTAAATATTGGAAGCAGGTTTTAAATCAAGATCTGTGTGATGGCAAGCAAACCAGAATGTAGATTACTACAGATAGTAAATATTGGAAGCAGGTTTTAAATCAAGATCTGTGTGATGGCAAGCAAACCAGGACTTTTTACTGTTTTTTCTTCTGGAGTGCTTCCCAGCACTAAGGCAATCAAGTGCCTTTGAGTGAGTATTGCCTTTGTTTGTAGGAAGGCCCAAACCCTTTTGCTAATTAGGTCACAAGAAGTATGAAGTTCTCCAGAGGTGTGAAGTTCTCTGACCCTGAAGAAGTATATATGTACTCTGAGGTTAGCATGTTGTTTGAGGGCTCACTCACTGGAAAAGCATAGCATGATTTGACCAGATGAAACTCTGGGTAGCTGTTGGAGCCCCCTGGCTTTGAAAAACTGAGATGTTGGTGCTTTTCTCTGTGGTGACTATGTATGTAATGTCTTGGTCAGATAGCTAGAAGCCTGTCTGTTGATTTGTGTTATTTTGCTCTATTTATATAATTTCTGCTTATAATTTCTGTTTATGTTTTCTCTGAAGTGCAGGATGCTGACTTTTTCCCCTGAACTAAGTGAATGATATACCTATGTTTAACTAAAGTAAGATTGTTAACCCCTTAGTTGCTTTCCTTAGAAAAGCAGATCAAAGAACCTGTGCTAGTAGTCCACCTTGTGTGCTTGTGTTATTGGCCTTACACAGCCACAGTAGCTGCAAGTAGCACTGTTGTTACAAACTGATAAATCAATAAAAAAAAATTAGGAAGCACCTAAGATAAGCCAAGTACTGGTCAATGCTTGGGATCCAAATACACAGAAGGAAATAATCCCTACACTAACTTCACAGCCAGGTATTCTTCCTATTGTATCATATTGTCTCTACAATTCTTAGGCTTGATTTTTTTTTAATGAACATTTTGCATAATTCGAAGTAGTCCAAAAAAGTAGAATACTTTATTACACGTTTTAAAAAGGGGATCAAAACAACATAAGACAAACAGTGTCCCTGGTTTTGCTATTTGGAAGTACTGTACGATGTAGACTCCTGAAATTTAGCCTTCCACTCTTCCCTCTCTAGTCTTAGTTCTCAGAACTTATCCACTGCACACCATCAAATTTTATGTTTATGTGTATTAGGCCCACATTTGAACTTCCAGGTCTGTCCTGTATTCTAGCCCTATACTTTCAACTATCTATAGGATATCTCTATGAAGGGCAAAGCCATTTTGTCCAATATTTATCTTGGCATCTACCTTTCATCTCCTAGCCATCCCACTCCTTTCAGCGTTAGCATCATTCTACTAATCTCCTAGCCCAGACATCATATAATCACCTTTTTTCCTTCATTCCATCTCCTAAATAATCCATCCCCAAGTTCTTCCTTCAAGATCACTCTTCAATTTACTCTCTGCTCTTCATGATAGACTAGATCTATTGTCTATTCATACTTACCACACTGTGAAAGCCTCTTAGCTTTAGATTTCTTTGCCTTCAACTCTACCTCCCATCCCCAATCCATCTTCCATATTGCTGCCAGATAAGTTTCTTTAAACAGCATGCCCATTGTGTCATTTCCCAACTTCCTGTTACCTCATATCCAGACATATCTGTGCTACGTGTCACTGTACTAATGAAGAAGGCACTTGGAGAACTGAACAGCAAGCAATGTGTACTAGACATGAATACAAGCAAATGTAGAAAATTTGGCCCCACCATACCTATCCAACTTATTTTTTTCATGGTTCCCCCATAAATATCCTCCAGTTCAGTCAGATTGGAGATTTTAATCATATGCTGATTAGCATGATTAGTTCATGCTAATTGACATACTTTAATGATTATAATTAATTACATTCTATTAATTAGTTGTAGTAATAATAATTTGTTATTATGGCTAGCATATGTCAAGGTCAGTTTTGCCTCTTGTAAGGAAATTATCTACCAGCAACTATTACGTATCCCCATCTTCATTTTAGGGCCTGTATCTGGTCCATTATTCCAATAAGAGGTCATACAGTTTCAGAATGAAGACCTCTAAAGACCTTTTAATGGGTTTAAGTCCCACTTTGGCCACTTGGTTTGGACAAGTCATTTCAACACTGGTCTTCATTTTCCTCATCTGAAAAATGAAGGGTTTTCACTAGATAACTGGCAAAAAATCCATTATAATTATAACTTTCTGTGACTCTGGAATTATTGTTAAAAAAACTTTCCCCATGTTTCCATGGTGTACAGACTCCCTCTGCCTACAGTGAAACAGTTTAGGGTTTATGTTCTCTACTGAATCCTCCAGAAGGAATAGTAGATATTACTTATAAATTCATGTACTGCATGGCTATAACCTATAATTGCTTTGCTGTATTTCAGGCCCAAACTGTTTTGCAGAAACCACTGTCATCCCTGCTGGAAGAGAAGTAAAGACAGATGAGTGCACTATATGTCACTGTACTTACGAAGAAGGCACTTGGAGAATTGAACGGCAAGCAATGTGTACTAGACATGAATGCAAGCAAATGTAGAAAATCTACAAATCCAAGTACTCTAATGTTTTGTTTTGTTTTGTTTTTTTACAAAAAAAAAATTCACTTCAGATGAGCCTGGGAAATATGAATAAAAATGAGAAGATTTTTGATGAGAAATAATGGAAAAACACTGGTATTTTGGTTTTCATAGTAACATAATTACTGCAGATCAAAGGAATGAAGATATTTAAAAGGAAAAAAAAACTTTTGACATAAAATTCCTGTCTAAATAAATGTGCTATTTTCACAGTGAGTACACTAAAGTACCCTATTAAATATTAATGTATTTCTATAATCCCATTAGAGAGCTTATATTAAATGTTTTCTATAGATACAGATTAAAAAGCAGTATTGTCAACTGTCCCTACTGTGCATCTGCATACCTATTTCTGTTCTGATTTGATCAAATGGGCACCTTTGCTACAGATAACACAAGAACACATGTGGTGATTTGGGAACCAGAAAATAACAAGTTAGCAGGATTTTGAATTACTTGGTTGCAAACCTATTCTAATATAAGCAATCACATTCTTTGTTTTAACATTCATATTTCTAATGTTTATCTTCTAAAGAGCAATTTTCAGTCACATACATGAAACATTTCCCTCTTAAAATACTTTGCTGCTTTTAACATTTTTCTTTCCCTATCTTTTGAGAGATTGAGATACAGAAATTACAAAATGCTATTCAAGTTCAGGGCATCTGATAAAGCTTTACAGTCTCAAAGCTCTTAAAGGGACTTGTCTTAATCTTGAGAATACATTTTATTTTCAAGCATAACCAGATTTTCTATTAACCTAAAAGTGTCAACCAAGATAATGGGGGGGGACGGAGACAGATGGGGAGGGCTAGAATTTTTTTTTTACTCTTTTATAATGGTAAAACATGCAGAACCACAGGGAGGAAATCAACAGTCTTTAATTAAATGCCACAAACATTTATTAAGCACCTACTATATGCTAGGCCCCATGCTAGGTGCAGCTATATAAAACAAAAATTAAACTGTCCTTGCCTCCAAGGACTTTACATTCTTTTAATACTTAAATTAAATCACACATATGAATATAAAAATGAGAAAATTTTATTGAATAAAAGAAAAATAATAGTCCTTCCTCACATGGTTTATAGTTTAGTTGAATGCAAAATATGGCCTAACATGTTTTGTTGCAGATATTAAAAATAAGGAGAATTAGAGCATACTTCCGAAATACTTAGAAACTAATATAACTTATAATACATATTAATCTTGTCCATCAATAAGCAGTACAAAGCTGTTCAACTGTTCCCTTAGCCAATTATGGTAAACTCAATAAAAACAGATGTAAAACAGGTACATGCTATAACTTACAGTTGAATACAAGTACCAGTTCTAATTCACTTCCATAATACTCCCTAAGGAGGAAAGAGCCAATGTACCAATTCATTCCGAAGCAAGAAAAATTTATTAAGTGCCTCCTATGTTAAAGGCACTATGATAAGTGCAGAGACACAAAGAAAAAACAAATAGCCCCTGCCTTTGTGGAGTTTACATTCCCCTGAAACAAATGGGTGACCAACATATCTATGTAGACCCATGCTCACCATACGGAGGTTTGGGAATAGATGACCTCTAAAGTCTTTTCCAGCTCGGCGATTCTATAAGATTTGGAATATGATTGCAAAGGAGATCATGGCATAAGGATAAAGAGGATCAGATGGGAACGAGTTTTCATAACCTTACATCATTTTTTCAAGAGCATGTATTTGCTGGAATAGAAACTCTCCTGGCGAATTTTCAAGTAGGATTAAAGCTGATTTGGTCAGAAGGTGTTAAAATTTAAACCTAATTTATGCTCACACCAGACTCCTGCAGGGACTAATTCCAGGAGATAAAGTGGAATAGATCTGATCAAACCATAGAAGAACCTTCCCTTCCTCTAGAGTTTAGGTACAGATTTTCTTCTCTCTTTTTTTCCCCTTGAATATCCTTAAACTGCAGAGCTCTCTTTATAGATACCCAGGAGCTACATGTAAATCAGAATCGAAAGTAGGGCTTGGATTAAAGTTTGAGAAAACTTGCCTTAATGTACAATAGTATTGTTCACGTTTCTACAGCTGAAGCTTCTGTTATTTTTTGATGGTTAATTCTTGATATTAGATTGAATATTTCTATATAAAATAAATACACATGCAAACATAGGCAGTATATACCCATATTGCTCAATAATTTTTTAAAAGCTATAGTTGCTTATTCAACAGTGAAATTTATTCATTTCTCCAAATATATTACACTTATCAAACACATTCAGAAACTAGAAGGTTAGATTGGTTCTTATTTGGATTTGAAGCTACCTGCCTCCACAAACCGACTTAGACAAACTCTTGATCAAGGCTGAGGTGTAGGATTTCTAGACTTCAGAGAAAAAAAAACCAGATTCTGATTTCTTGAAGAGTTCTTCAGATCTCAAAAAAAAAAACCTTCTAAAAGCTCTAGTTTTGAATAAAAAATCTTAAATTCCAAATGGCTCTACAGATAAGTGCCTTTTGAATAATATCTGAAGTTAAATTCAATGAATTTCTTTCATTTTGATCAAAATGAAAAGATTTGAAAAATTTAAACAATTTCTTTGAATGATTAATTGCCTTTTTGATCCATATCCAACAAGAATGCCATAATCGGATGAAAATTTGCAAGTTTTGAAATTTGACTTACTCATGAGCACAAGAGCTTTCAGTGCTGAATTTTTAAAATTTTCATCAGAGTTTACACCTTTATTTCTCAGAGATCCTGGGAAGAGTGATAGTTTGCTATTTTATCATCATCAATTTGAAAAGCATTTATCAAGTACTTACTATGTCCAAGGCACTGGTGCTCTTTTATATAAAGCTTTAAAAAAAGGCTTAAGACTGCACCAATATGAACATTTTGTACAGACTCAATACTGTGTAGATGGACCACATTCTCCTAATGTTTCCAAGTATCCCAAGAAGTTCCTTAAGCCAAGATTTCACACTGAGCTCTGAACCACCTGAGAATCCCTAATCTCTACAAGTCATGATCACTTTTCATGCAACATTAAAACAACTGGTAAATTCACTAATCCGTCAAATCTGAGAGTTGACATGTAGACCAAACAGCTATTAAAATAAGGTTTTCACTTTTTAATTAATTGTTAAAGTTTTAGCATCATGCAGACATAGTACAAGTCTAATGATAACTGAACTCAAATTCCAATGTCATTACTTCTGCCATGATTCATTTAAATAAGAGCATGGATAAAATTAATCTGGCCTTAGTTCAGTTTGGATAAATTGAAATGATGTGTGTGTTAGGAGGGGAAGCAGCTGGGTGATTTGTCAGATGCAACCTGTATACCTCTAATAAATGGTGTGTGTTACTTTTACTAATATCATGGAGTTACAAAATATCAGAGCCAGAAGGAACTACATAAATCATCATTTTTTTACCTATGAAAAAACAAGCTCACAGAAGGAAAATGGCTTTTCTAAGGTCATGTGTTGGCAGCAGGGCGGGAAGGAGAACAAGAAGGCTTTGCAACTTTATGATCTGATCTATCAATACACACACACATATATAAATAAAACTCTTTTCTCAATTGGCAATAATCTATAACACCTGTTTCCTAAAATTGGCATAGATAACCAAGTTCCTGTAGATTACAAGTGAAGTAGTAGAGATATAGATAGATGATGGATGAACAGATAGTAGAAAGATAAATAATAGCTAACGAGCTATACATGCATAAACATATACCCACCACATTGATGGACAAATTTCCATGGCTGAAGTTCTCCACAAAAAAGAACGCCGCCCCCTCTCAGAACAGACTCTTTATATCTCTCTCCATATACAAGCTAGATATTATTATTATTATATATGCATGTATAGAAAGAGAAAAGGAGAGGTATTTTCCACAGGCAGTCTAGATAGAAAATTTAGTCTTGAGTGGAGAATGGGAGAGAGATAAGTCCTGGTATAGAAATTATGTATATATAATATATAATGTGATATGTACATTATATATTATACAATTCACTGTGTATTAGTTATAGGATAGATAATTTGTTACATAATATATAATTCAGTATATTATAATTTTATGATAATCAGCATATAATAATTATATCATATATAATTCAGTATACATTCATACACACACCCCAAAAAAAGAGAGGGAGGGAGAGAGGAAAGGGGAGAGACAGAGGGACAGAGAGAAACAGAGAGAGACAGAGAGAGAGACGGAGAGAGATTGAGTGAAAGAACCTATTATTCTTGGGCAGGTCCAGGAGAGTGTCTTGCCAATATGGATGCTACTACCAACAATGCAGATTAGCAAATCATCTGAAATTTCACATTTTAGTGAGCTGCATGAGAATACTGAGAGATTAAGTGACCTACTCCCAGTAATACAGGTAGAACATGTCAGAGGCAGAACTTGAAAACAGGTCTTCCTGGCTTCAAAGCCAGCTTTCTTTCCACTCAGATAGAGGAATAGATACCAGATGTGTGATTTCACTTATAAGGGAACTCTTAGATCAGTAAACAGTCTCTACCAATGCAAGTCATCACCTCTGCCCTATATAGGCTTAGAGAGTTGCCTAAAGCACTTAAGGCTTAATTGACTTGCCTTGCCCAGGGTCACACGGCACTTCTATGCATATGAATATATACTTACATATGTATATGTTTGTATGAAATTAGCGAAATTTCTTTATTTACAAATATATCCATTAATTTCAAATGAAATTATTGAAAACCACCTGATCTATGCCCTGATAGCCATTTCATCTACAATGAAGCCATCTAGGAAATGTCTATGAGAAGAACAGATGCAGATGACATCATTAAAATACTTACAGTGGTGTCTTTTATTTTCAGTTGTATCTCAAACATAGAAAATCTGAGATACAAATCCCCCGAGAACCTATATTTTAATAGTATTAGCCTATTGGTATGTAAACTAAGACAACCTGTGCTACAATTGCTGATAATTTCCTGAACATGCACGTGAAGAATCTGGGGTTTATTTTGTTTTTGTTAATATAAGCTTCTAATGTTAAAAAAAAAGGCTTTATGTGGTGACAAATATAGCTGGGATTTACCAGTGATATTAGCACAATGTTCACTGTATTCTCTCCACTTTGCCATTATGCTCCCCCTCCCCTGCAAAAAAAATTCTAGCCCAATTTGAACAAATACAATTCATACCCCAGATAGTTTGACTAAATTAATTTTGCTTTACTACTGCCACAAATTTTATTTTTTTTCTACATGTTTTACCATAAACATGTTAGTAAATATTGTCAACCTGAAAGTTTGGTTAAAGGAGGCAAACAAACTAGGTGATATGTAAATTCATATTGTTTATTCCCTTAAAGCTAGCAGCATACATACATGTATGGAGCCAAACAAAATCTGACTGACTGAACAAAAGAATGAGAAGGCTTAAATCCATTTCAGGACAGCCCCAACTCAGCATGTCTGTGTCACTCAAAATGTATGATCTCCATGTATGTTTAATCACAGTATAAGAAAGGAATTTCTTAATTGGATAGGTTATAAATATAATAAGATAAGAGAGTTCACAAAGTGTCAATTGAAATTACAACCCAGGATCTCTGTGTTTAGTTTACCATTAACATGCCATAACACAGAATATGTCTATAAAATATTAAGATAAGAAAAAGGTCCCATTATTCAAGATAGTGTTTCAGGTTAAGGGTCTCATACTTAATGACCATGAACAGAGGAAAGAATATTTTTAAGTCAGCCCTATTTGGGCTTGTTGACATAAGAAGAGTTATTCACTGAGTTTACTCAGAGAACAAACAACTTGTTAGGTCCAAACTTTTCCTCTGGTTGATTAGTTCAGGCTCTGGCCCTTATTGGAGTTACTAAACTGATATTAAATGATTATCAAAATCTAATGAATTAATCATGAAATCAATGGATATAAAGTCCTATACTTAGGTTCCAGAAAAGACAACTGTACAAGCTTGAGTCTAGAAGCTATACCTCTTTCTACAAGAGTTTTGTGGAAAAGATTCAGAGATCATAATGAACTGAAAGTTAAATATGAGTTAGTAGTATGATATGGTATCAAAAAAGCCAACCCTGTGAGTTAGGCTGCATTGATTGAAGCAGAAACAATTATGCCAAACAAGGACCATAATAAGCAAACTGTACTCTGGCCTGGTCAGACCACATCTGGTTTGCTGTGTTTAATTCTAGACACTGCATTTTAAGAAGGATATCTGTAAACTGAATCGTATGAAGAGGAGGGTAACCAGAATGCTGAAGAACTGGAAATACCATCCTATGAGGATTGAAGGACCTGGGGATATTTAGCCTCAAAAAACTTAAAGAGAAAACAATAGATGTCTTCAAGCATAGAAGGGTTTCATGTGCAAACAAGATTATAATTTTCTGTTTGGTCCCAGAGGACAGAAGTAGATGTAGTGAGTGGAAGCTGGAAAAAGGTAGATTTGACATAATAGGAAGAAATCCTAATAGCATTATTCAAAATTGGAATGGGCCACTGCCTCACAAAGTAGTGAATTCTCCATTAATGGATGTCTTCAAGTGGATCCTAGATGACAACTGGCTATGGATTCGAGGCTGAGGAAGGTGAGGTTCCTGTTCGGGTACCTAAAAAGAACTAGATGACTTCTGAGCGCTCTACCAAATCAGAGAATCTGTAAACAAGTTAATGAACTGAAAAGTTTCAAAGAACAGTGTTTCGCATTGACTGTTTTGAACTGTGTTAAAATTTTATGGTTTTCTAAATTTCACCACTGTGTCAATATGATAGTCCTTTTTGAATCAAAAATACCACCTGCTGTTAAACTTCTGCACAAAAAATAGACATGAAATCCAAACACATAGCTTTTTAACGAATGAAGCCCACAGTATATTCAGCTGTACAGACTCTTAACACTGAGAAGTGTTCATCCAAGGCTTCAATAAAATTAAGAAAATTAACAAAATGGAAATGTCCTGAAAACATTTCACAAATAGCCAGTTTTATGAACTGTAAAAAGTCTACTGTTTAATTCACTCCTGTTTTAAGTTCAAAGGAGAAAAACACAATTGTATAGCTGAAAAATTATGTGGGCACCAATAATCTAGAGTCATCAATGTACTTTTCAAATACAGAATCCTGTCTTGAACATTTAATGTATATAATTAAGACTGACAACATGCCATTAGCTGGAAGCTGTTCTTATTATTACAGATCACCTTCTTCCATGTATTTAATTTTTCCAGAAACTGTAAACATCTCTCACTTTTTAAGTCATAATATTTAAACACTTGCTGGACTTCAAATTTTAAGCAGAACTATTTCAGAATAAATATTTTCAAGATTTCTATTAACCCACTTTCATTATTTGTGACACATAAACCTGGGATCACTTTGTTATTTGTTTGATTGTGCTAATTAATCTATACCTCAAGTCATAAACCTTAAAGACAATTTTTTTTAAAAATGTAGGGGGTTACTCTCTCAGGATTCCGTACAAAACTGTTCTATATAATTCCAGTTTCTCTGTATGGTTAAAAGTTTCAAAAGATATCTACTGCACATTACTTACATGGTTCTGCAGAGTGAAGTTTCCTTTGTGAATCTGGTAAATCAACTAAACGTTAAGTTTTTTGTTTTGTCTTATTTTGCAAGGCTGGGAGTAATTAGGTACAAATGTAATAATATATTTTTGAAGCTATTTTCCCATACCCATTGGAGATATGTAGGCAGCAACTAAGCAGGCATCGGGGTATAGAAACAAAAGTCTGGAACCAACAAGGAGGCTTATTAATTGGTCAAATGTTACTAATTAATTTGGTCCAGAACTCCCATTAGGAGGAATCCCAAATCTTCTAGCAGATAGTCTAGTGCAAAATACGCTACTCTTGGGCAAAACAGAATGAGATCTGCCATGTATGCTGTTACATAGACTCAAGGCTAAAAATCATGTGGCCAACCTAGGCACAGATAACTTTAGCTAGAAAACAATTTAATAATTTAGGGTATCAATCCCACTATAAGAAATATTTTTATTTTAGGTACACATTCAATTCTCTGCAACCTTATTTTTGATATATCTTTATGCTATTCATTCTCTTGTAAATAAGACCTAAAATGTACAACCTTATAGTCTAAAGTGTGTGGCAAAAAGGGTAAGAAAGGCTGCTAGAAATGGACATTAAAACACTGTGGCAGTGGCAGTAAGAAAAGAAGGGGAAAGGGTAGTCAGTGAACAGGTACAGATTATCTCTGAACCACTCAGGCTCAGGGAACAATGTTAGGAGGTTTGGTGGCCTTTGCTGGAGATTAGAGATAGGGAAGTTTTAGAAGGAAGAAAACCTCTAAGGTAAGGGCAGAGGTCTTATGAGAAGTTGCTGAGTCTAAGAAGCTGTTGTCATTAATGTGGACATTGGGACATCAGGTTTTGGAGCAGCCTGCTGAGTCATCCAGATGATCCATATTAACATTCTGAAAAACCTTTAAAAAAAACTTTTTAGACTTTTCTAAATCACAATTCCCCAACTATTAGATTACAATCTTTTTTTTTTTTTTGCCTTTGTATTTTAGCACTTTGCACAGTGACTTGGTGCAGGGATCTAACTCTGCCCTCAAGGGATTTACTTTCCACTACAGCATGTGACATGGATTCCTTTGGTAGTCTAATGATGCCTATGGACCTCCTTTTCAAATTAATGGGTTTTGTTGTCATCGTTTGGTCTTTTCAGTCATGTCCAACTCTTCATGACCTTTTTTGGCAGTTTTCTTGGCAGAGATACTGGCATGGCTTGCCATTCCCTTCTCTAGCTCATTTTATAGATGAGGAAACTGAGGTAAATGGGGTGACTGGTTAAGAGTCACATAGTGAGTGTCCAAGGCCAGATTTTAACTTGGTTGATTCCAGGTCCAGCATTCTATCCACAGCACCACCTGATGTTTTTAAATAATAGTAATCTGACCTGTGCACTAGAAAGAACAGTCTGACAGCTGAGTAGAAGATGAACCTGCAGTGGCTAGAGACTTGTGGCAAACTAAGACAGTAGACCAGGCATAAGGTAATGAGGCCCAGAACCAAAGTAGTGGCAGTGTGAAAGGAGAGAAGGGAATCTATATGAGAAATGCGACAAAGGTAATACCAGCAGGCTAGTAGACTGGATCTGGGAGGTGAGAGAGAAGGAGGAGTTGAAGATGACATCTAGGTTGAGAGCATGGATGAGTGGGAAGCTGGTGGTACCCTCAACAGTAACAGGAAGTTTAGAAAAAGGGAGGATCTAGTAGAAACATAAGTTCAGTTTTAGATATGTTGAGTTTAAGATGTCTATGGGAATCCAGTTTGAGATGTCTAATAGGTAGTTAGAAATTTGAGAACAAAGTTCAGCAAAGAGGTTTGGGTTAGATAAGTAGGTTTGATAATCATCAGTGTAGAAACTATAATTGAATCCATGGGAACTGATGAGATCACCAAGGGAAACGGTATATTGTGGGAGAAAAGAAAAGGGCCCAGGACAAATCATTGTCCATGATTAGCAAGTGTGATCTACATGAAGATCTAGCAAAGGAGACTGAGGAATGGTCAGAAAGATAGGAGAGCCAGGGAGAAATCAGTGTCATGAAAATTTAGAGAGAAGAAAGTATTAAAGGAGCAGCTAGGTGGTGCAGTGAGTAGAGCATTGGCCCTGGAGTCAGGAGGACCTGAGTTCAAATCTGTCCTCAGACACCTGACACACTTACTAGCTGTGTGACCTTGCCCTCCCTTCCCCCCTCCAAAAAAATATTAAGTGGGGGGTGATGGACAGTGCCGAAGGATATAGTAAAGAGGGAAGAGCCTGGAGGCAAGAAGACCCATTAAGAAACTATTCCAATAATCTAAGTAAGAAGTGATGAGGGACTGAACTAATGTAGACACTGTGTGAGTGGATTAAAAAGGAACCAAGGTGAGAGATGTTGGGTAAGTGGAGAAGGCAAGTCAAGTCAATAAGCATTTATTGAACACCTATCATGTTCCAGGAACAGTGAAGAATGGCAAATTAGAGATCTCTCAAGGACATCACAGCCTAACTGGTAGGACTTTGTAGCTGATTGGATCTAGGGTACTATATGAAGAAAGAAAAGGAGAGACTGATACAGGCAACCACTGGGTGTGGAAATTCCCTTTAAGAGTGGAGGTTGATACTTTCTCTGCATTTCAGTCTTACAAAATTACTTTGATTACATAGTTATTATGTTTCAAAAATGAGACTTGAACCCAGATTTTCTTGGATCTGGTGCCAACTCTATTCTCAATGTAACACTGCCTCTCAGAAAGAGAAAATAAAAGCTAATATTTACACATTTGTACAAATGTATATGGTACTTTAAGGTTTTCAAAATACTTTACAAATTTATTTGAAAAGTTGTGGATGACTTGGTGGTTGAAAAAAAAACCCTAAAAGAATTAGTATGATGGTGGTAACTTCAAAAGAAATATGGAAGTTTAGAGAAGGGATAGGTTGGGGGAGGGAGGAGAGGAGTAATGTTTTGTACCGTGTGTCTTGTCTGTCCTAGCTACATGTTGAACATTGATACCAGATAGTAGCTGGATCTTCGACAACAGGAAGAACCCAGATGAAGCAATTTGAAAAAGATGCCCTCCTCAAGAATGCACACATAGAAAGAAGTTGCCCAGTTCTTTAGGATTTAACCTTTTATGTAGGAATTTAAACATGTCCATGTTTGGGAGAAAAGATGCACATGATTCAATTACTATAATAAATAATATTTTCCCCTAGGATTCAGTCTAATGCTTTTGTAGCATGGAGGTAACCCTGGCCATGACCCTGGATCAAAGTGTGTGCCATAGGAACATAAGCTCTGATAAGTCCTATAAAAGTGTAAAGGATTTGATTATGGGCTATAATAGACTGCATGTCAGTCGCCTGAGGACGAGTCTGCTAAACTTGGAAAGACTCATCACAGGATCATTAGCTACAGAAACTGATGAACCCATGTATCTACTAAGCTGTGGGAAGAGTGGCAATCTGCATCGAAGGCCCTGAAACTAGAGGGAAAAGGCATTAGTAGGCTCATGCAACTAAGGATTCAAAACCACCAGAGATATTCAGTCTCCAAGAGCTAGAGATAATAGAAAATCTACTTAGCTTGGTACTTAGAGCTATCCCCAAATGACCCAGAACCTCCTGACCTCAGAGCTGTGATACATGGTCCACATGAGGGGTATCTTCTGGATACGTCTCATTCTCTACCATCTTGGAAGGAAGTGATGGGGCTAGTGATACACATGGATTTGGTCCTGCCCACAAGATCTAATCACCAGATATTTATTGGCCTAGATTCTAGACCCAAGTTTTGTGCCACCCCCGTTCCCAGATCACCAGTATTTGAAATAAAACAGCTATGGACCATGCCCCTGCACTGACACCATGCTCAGTAATTACAGGACCTGTAAAGTGGGATCCCTGATCAACTCATTCTTCCTTGTCCTATCACTACCAACATCTTAACCCCTACTCTCCTAATTTCTATGGCTGCGAGTTGGCATCTGAGCTGAAAAGACTTTTCTCCCTTCTAAGTCTCTCACCACTATCCCCAACCAATCCAGATCAACCCTTACATTGTACAGTGTCTATAATTAGCATTCTTTTCTTCTACTATGCACAATAGAAACTTTCCTCTATTATTAACAAACTCCCTTTCATTCTAAATCTCTTCATGTCACATTCTTCATCGTGTTGTGTTCCTGGAGTATTCTCCAGGAGAGACAGCATCCCTGGTCAGCATCCCATGTTCTCTCATACTAACAGCTGGCATTTGTGATCCTCACTACTATTTTCAGACCTACTATGAAAGGTCACTGCATTCCTCTTTATCATCATGTCCATATTTATGTTGTGGTAACCTTTCAGGCTCCACGTCACTTTCCCCCTTCTCAAAGAGTTTTGCATCTGGTACATAGACTCCCTTTATACCACCGCTACAGTTACGCTCATACTTGAGGACTTTTGTATACTTGTTGATGTCTTCTTGAATACCCTGGCCTCCAAGTTCATCAATCTCAACTCCTATGACATGACCTATATCTTCAGTCATCCATGGAGTGGTAATAGCTTAGATCTGGCCATCATGCATAACTCTGCCACTTTCAGTATCTTGAGATCTGTGTGAGCTTTCAGCTCTTCTGAAATTCACCATTCCCTAATTATAGTCTCCCTTTATTCTGCATCATTCCTTCTAAACCTATTCTTTGTCCTCATCAAAACTTCATGACACTCCATTCAATCTTTTCTCTGGTCTCACTTTCTTATTTTCACATTTCTGATACATTCTTTATTTGACCAATTAGGTACACATTTTACTTCCTCAAATTTCTTTCCCCTCTTTCTGGGCAATTAATAATCAATGTATTAATTAGGCTAGCCATCAATAAATTGATGGTCATTGGTTTCTCTCTGTAACCAAAAATGTCAAAGGAGACCCTGAAATGCCTTAAATCCTTTTTGAAAGGAACTTCCATGACAAGTGAAAATCAACCCTGATTGCTGGACATTTAGTGAGGGGGGTGGGATAAAAGTCTTCAGCTCCTGCTAAGAATGTAGCTTGACAGTGAGTCTCAGCAGCCTCAAGGTATCTGGGCAAGGGAAGCCATTTCCATCTGGATTTTTCCAAATGGACTTTTCTTTCATGAGCTGAGTTGGCCTACTCTCTAATGGAGGGAATCAAGGACAAAGGCAAAGGTTTGCCCAGACTGGATTCTGTTTATACTCTAAACAGAAATTAGGTCTCCCAGTTGGGTAGGGTCCTGCCCGGCAAACTAAGGAACGTGTGCCTTGAGGGCTAGGAGAATCTCATCAGTCAGCCATGCCCTTCATAGGCTAACTTTTTCAGGAGTTGGGCCTTAACAGAAATAATAAGAAAAGGGTGGATCACAAATTAACAATTAGTTATTAATGTGATAGTCTAATATTAATTTCTCTTAGCACCATTCATGTTTTCTCAATCCTCAGCCCTGGGTAACTTGCCCCCCCCCCCCCAGTTTCTGTCTTATTCTTTTCTACCCCTGTGCTATTAAACAATACTGTAAGAAATCAGGTGACCTGTATAGTCTTAATGCTTGTTGACTTGTTAACTAGATAATACTTAGATAACAAATATTTGTAATCAAATTTTACCTCTCTAGTACCTCTCATAGTGTTCCCCTTCTCTCCACTCACAAGACCACTACCCTAGTTCAGGCCTCATAAGCTTTAACCTGGATTATTGTAATAGGCTCCTAATCAGTCCTCCTGTTTCCTAAAGCCTTTTCTGTCTACCCCTACCCTCCTCCATGTTAGTGCTGTCTCTTTTTAAATTATTTTGAAAAATATTTACTTTTTGGTGTGATTGGAATTAGAGTTCAAGAGGGAAGAGACCTCTAATCAGGGTATATTCCCTCATTTTATCCCAAAAGAAATGGAGGCCTAGAAAGAGATCACTTTGAATTTTTTGTTTTACCTTTGGCATTTAGCAAAATGCCTTGCAAATATTTGTTGAATCTGGTTGAAAACAGTGGAAATAGTATCCACCCACACCAATAAAAGCGTCAGTTCTATAAGATAAGCAATACAATATGGTCAAAAACTACCATCTCTCTTATTTATGCTATGATAATTTTTTTTAAAATATGTGTTGGTCACTTCCCAATTATAATTATCATAACTAACATTCTTATGTTTCTTTTCATTATCACTGGGTTTTTCTTGTTAGTTGCCATATAAATTATATTGTTGTCACTTAGAGTACATTCTATCTAAATGTGGAAAATGGACAAGAGCCTCACGTTGCCTCATTCTCACAGACAAAGTAAAGAGGGCAGTTATTAATTGAATTGAAGAAAAGCCACAGTCAATAAAGATAATAAAGCCAAAAAATCTGGTGAGTTGATTTTTTTTTCCCAAATGTATTAAAAACTGTGTTCCTAAAAGCTTTACAACAGTTAAATTAAAAAAGAAATAGGAAGATCATATATTCCAGTCAATATTTGAATAGTTTATACTACCACAGTCTGTAGAGGCATAACAAAATGGAAATACATTATAGCTATCCCCTGATAAAGGAGAGCTAGAGAATCTCGTAAGTGTAGCATTCAGGTGGGATGGAATAGAAATAATAAAAATTGCCAAGAAACCATATATTTATTTGCTGCAGTGATAATAGCAGTGATAGCTTCAGTAGGAGTGGTGATAGAATGGCTAGGAACTCAGGAGTTTGGTCCAGCCTCAGCAAATAGTGACAGTCCAGCATAAAGTCACTGACACCTGTCTGAATGTCTGTCTATCTGTCTCTCTCTCTGCTTCTACCAGGGGACCTCATAGAATTAGAAAAGTTTCAACTACTCCAAGACCCGTTTACAAATTAGAAGTTAGAAGCCTAGAAAGATACTGTGACTTATCTATTATCCGTTAGTGACAGAATCAGAAATAGAATTAATCAGTATGTATTAAGCACCTACTATGTGCCAGTCATTTGTGCTAGGAATACCAAGGATGCAAATATAAAGAACAAACAATCCTGACTCCTGGCCAGTATTCTTCCTGCTATATCGCATTGCCTCCTGGATTCCCATATAAAACAGGAATTAGAGAGGAAAAAGATTTTTATATATGAAACTTCCCAAGTCCACCTGATGAAACACATTCAGCCTGCCAATGATGCTTATGCGATTTATTCTGTTCATAATAATAATTATTATGATTATGTTATAAATAGGAATGAGGAAACAAGAATCACTGAACTGGTATTCACTATGTAGATGAGAAATCAACTTTTTTTTAAAAGAAAAATCATTCATTCTCCAAAGCAGATGTATAATTCTATAACTTTGAGGGAAGTTACAGCAAAATAGGACAAAGAGAAGATCATCCCAACTGGTAAACCTGATAAGATGTAGAAGGGATTTGTGTTTCACCTGAGGACTGGACTAGATGACCCTCTGAGGTCTTTTTAAATTCTATGTTCAATGATTCTACAACAAAATGCAGAAATGAGTATATCTGCAACATAGCTTCAATGGAGATACAGTGGTGTAGTGGAGAGAACTCGTAAGTGCAACCCAAATGTGCTTAGTAAATACTTGTTAATCTGTTAATATTAGATAACACATATTTGTAATCAAATCTGACCTCTCTAATATCTCTCACATCATTCCTCTTCTCTGTACTCACAAGGCCAGTACCTAGTTTATGCTTTCATTAAATTTAACCTGGATTACTACAATAAACTCCTAATTAAGTTTCCTGTTTCCCAAAGCCTTCCATGACCAGCCCCATACTCCTCCAGGTTAATACTCTCTCTAAATTATTTTGTATTTACTTATTTGTGTAACTGGGATCAGAGCTGGAGTGGGAAGGGACCTCTGAAGTCATTAGGTTAAATTCCCTCATTTTATACCCATAAATTTTACATATGTATGTGTGTGTGTGTGTGTGTGTGTGTGTGTGTGTGTACATATAATTTCTTTAATGGAGATGAGCCAAAATCCCAAGGGTTGAGTCTTAGCTAAGCTGAAACTTGCAGAAGCTATGTCTATAGCAAGTTACATTTCTGAGGTGCAGATCTTCAAATATATAGTGGAGATGATAATTTATATTACCTACCTCATGAGTGGTTCTGTGGATCAAATAAGATAATGTCTACCAAGCATTTTGTAAACCATAAAGAGCTATGCAAATCTGAGATATTGTAATGGATTCTACCAGAATACCTTATCTGTGGATGCATGCAAAAATAGCCAATATAGAAAAACCCTAGGGAAGAGCTTCAAGGTTACACAGGGTGATAAGGAAAGGCATTATAATTCAATAGGGCCACTGACAACTCATCTTTTAGTTAGTCTGCTTAATTCTGTTACTGCCATCATGGCTGAAATACTGGAAATAGATCTTCCCTGTACTCGTCTTTTTCATGCTGCATCAGGAAATTGGAATTATGAAGAAAACATTAAAATATTAGAATAGCATATGAAAGTAAATTCAGCAGGAATGTACTGTTTCATTAACTCAGGCATAGGAGGAAAAATGCATCAGGAGGAAATTTGCAATTGAGTCAATAAAGAACCCAAAGTAGCACATTAAAAGGTTTTAAAATATTAAGAAATATGACCATAAGTGGACTTAATAAATTAGATTATGAATCAGAGAGGCCTTTTAGAAGAAATCTGACAAGATGACAAAATATAGAGGCAGTCATTAATAAGGAAAAGCCTTCTGAGCTAACAAATTTAATGGGAAAATTATTTATACTATACTAGTGAGAGAACTTCTGTCTGTAAAATGCAAACATATTGTACATATATTCAAAGCTATAACTACATTTGTAAAAAAAAATAAAGGGTGTGTGTGTGAGAGAGAGAGATTAAGGGATTAATAAATTCACTTATTTCTATAATATCTCTTGTGTCTATCCTTTCTTATTCAGCCACATAGCTAAGACCATAATTCAAGCCTTCTTCAACTCTTACCTGGATGATCGCAATAACCTCACACTGGCTCGCCTGATTCAAATCTTGTCACTATGTAATTCACAATCCACAATTTGCCAAGGTGATATTATTCCTGAAGCCCAAGTCTGACCATGTTACTCTCCTGCTCAATAAACCTCCACAGTTCTCTGTTCTCTAGGATCAAACACAAACTCCTCAGCTGGGCATTCATAACCCTTCACAACTAGTCCCTAACCTACTTTCTCCAGTTTAGCATATATTATTTCCCTTCAGCCAAACAGGCCTTGTTCACATACAATATTCTACCTCTTGGCTAGTTCCTGCTTACTAATTGAATCATATATAAAATCAAATACATATAAAACCTACACATACAATATATCCATAGATAAACATATATATATATATATATATACATACATGTATATGTCTATATATGTGTGTATATATGTGTATATATTTGTATGTATGTGTGTATATACACATTTGTAAAGTCAATATTTACTATTTTTGTGCAACATATTAGCCACTGGTAAGTCAAACTAATATTATGTAGTGTAGATCTGATTGGCTATTTATAGCAAACATGTATTCATTTGTGTACACTGCTCCAAACCACTTCAACACTTGTATGTATACACGAACGGTATTAGTTTTGCAATTGTTCCTTGCTTCATGGAAACCAGGAATAACTCAGATCTGACCACCTGTAAACCTGTTGTGTAAAGGTAGATTTATTAATCACTATTTAAAATATTCCCATATCCTTATTTTGAAATGGAAGTTCCTTTTAAAAGAAACTATTTTACAGAACCTGCTACTATTCAATTATCTATATGCGCTCTCTTTGTATATGTATATATACACATATATGCATACATACATACATGTATTGTAGCAAATGAAACTCCCAAGAGACAGAACTTACAGGTAATTAATAATTAATTAATTAGGCCAGCCAATAATCAATAAATTGATGGTCAGTGGTTTTTCTTGGTAACCAAAGATGCCAAGCGAGATTCTGAAACACCTTAATCAGTTGTGTACCTTCTGACAGGGCATTCCCCTGACAAGTGAAACTCAACCCTGATTGGTAGACATTTAATGAAGAGATGGGCTAAAAGTCTTCAGCTCCTCCTGCTGAGAACATGGTCTGACCATGAGACTTAGTAGCCTCATGTACCTGGGCTTAGGAAACCATTTCCATCTGGACCTCTCTGGCTAGTTTTCTCCTTCATGATCTGGGTAGCACTAAACTCTAATGGAGGAAATCTAGCTCAGGCTGGCTTTTGTTTACAGAATAAACAAAAGTCTGGGTCTCTGCCCACGTAGATGTCTTGGGTCTAGGAAAAGATTACCTTACTCAGTTACACACTTCTAAAAGTGCCTGAACTTTTCAGAAGTGGGGTCTTAACAAAAATAGGAGGAAAAAGATGGATCACAAGTAATTAGTTATTAATATGAGTATAATTATAATTTCATTATTATATACTTACAAATATATACATATATTATTTGGGGAGGGGGGTATTCAGCAACAGAGAGCATCATGGCATAGGGAAGGAATACCGGACTTGGAGACCTAGGCTTTCTATCTTGTTTCTTCCAGTAAGCTGTGTGACTGTGCAAATCACTTCTTTACTCCAATTTGCATGTAAAATAAGGAGGCTGGACGAGATGATTACTAAAATTCCTTCAAGTCAAACCTTCTATGAATCAACACGGCATACTGCTCAAAGATACAAATACTAGTCTACTTAAGACTAAGTTTGCAAAATATAGGGGATTGATGAGAAGAAATTAGACAAAAATTAGAAGTTAGATAAAAAATTGTTTTGTGCTGAACCATTCTAGAAATGGTCACTTATATTTTTCAATTAAGTATTTTTATTTACCAGACAAGTTATATTTGGTAGGATTTTTTGAAAGATAATTTTTAATATAATTTTTATGTTTTTAAATTTTTAACATTTATTTTTTAAATTTTGAGTTCCATATCCTCTCCCTCTTAGTCTCTCCTTCACCCATTGAGAAGGCAAGCAATTCTCTTAATTTTTAAAAGAAAAGAAAATGGACACTGAACAGGAAAATGTGCCCAATTAATCTTACTGTAATTCTTTAGTCTATTAAAATAAAAATGAGCTGTTAACTTTTAAATATTTTCTTGCTTTTAAAATAAAAAAAGCTGATATTCTATGTATCCCAAAGTAACATATATGATGTATCCCTAGCTGTTCTTTAGTCTTTCCTTTTCTTCCTTTCTTTTTTCTACTAGGCTTTGGATTTCCAGAAATCTAGTACTGCTGAGTTATGTATCTAAGTAGCCTTGCTGTTAGGACAAGAAGAAACTGTCCTAAATTCAAGTTTCTTCTTTTTTTAGTGGAAACTGAAACAAAGATGCAGAAAAACAGCTTCATCCCAAACTCAGTAGGGAAGAAGGGCTAAATAAGTATTCTTTCCAAATGAGAACTGGACTCACTGCCCTCTAAACTCCATTCTGGCTCTGAGGTTCTATGATATACTGCCTTCTGAGAATGAAGATTAGAGATTACATAACTTTATTTCATATATTCCACCAAGCTCTAAAAATGTTACAGAGAATGTGGGGCATATCTGGTTATTGTTGTTTTTAAAAGGAAATTCCCAGAATAGGTACAACTCCATGTTACAAAAATACCATTCAATTGCATACCACAACAAAGAAGAAGGAAGCAAGGACATAAATGTACATAGGCTAAAATTAATTTTATTCAGACAGCACCTCTTAGGGAATGATTCCCTATGTTAGATGCATTAATATGTGCATTGACTTCTTCAAACAACTTGTGTCCATTAGTATTACTGCTAAATGAGTATTAACTACTGGTAACTCCAATAACCCAATTCCTCTTCAAAGGGGAAAGTAAATTTATAGTTTGGGAAATTTTTAAAAAATGATGTTCAATTCTGCTTACATTTAATGTACCAATAGTGAGTGTGGCCTCTTCTTCTAATACACCTTGCATCTATTTGGTCTCACTGAAACCCAGCATCCCCCAGACAATACTGCATCTCTGGCTATCATCTCCAGTGCTGGCTACACCTTTGTTCATACTCACAGACCCCGATTCTGGAAGAAGAGCTGGAATATTCTTTGCTCCTCACAACCACTTCCAGACTTTTAATTTGCTTCCATCATTCAATCTCTTTTGCTTTGAAATTCACTCTATTAATTATTTTACCCTATTTGGAGCACTATGGATATTGCCTATGGGTCCCCAGGATCATTATTCCTCCTTTCTCTGACTGCTTCTCTTCCCCAACTCTTGTCCTATACAAGAGGACTTCAACACTCAAGCTAATGCTCACTCAAAATTACTTCAATTTCAATAGATCCTGTACCCTACTCCTCCATTCAACCTTAGCCACACACAGAAGTGTCACAACTAGAGTCTTGCCATTATCCATAAGTGTTCCATTTGCTTGATCAAAAACTCTGATGTTCTTCTCTGATTATCGCTATTGTCATCATCATCGCCAACTAACCCAATCTACCATTTTCCTCTAATGCTTTTAAAAATGCTCAAGTCCAAATACTCAAATATATAGCAACTGACAAAGATCAAGTAGTAAATTACAAATCAATATTAATCTGCACCATTTGAGAACATGCACGTTAATAAAATTATGGATTCCTGAATACCGAATTAAGTATTACAATCTAGTGGGCCAATCTTAATCTAAGAATAGTATTTTCAGCATTTATATTTGGGACCAGAATGAATGGTAGAACAAACTATACTTATTTTGGTTTGGAGGAAGGAGGCACTGAGGTCACCTGTCACTCATTCATTTCTTAGTGGAAAAAGTTTTAACATGTTCAACTTATAGTATTATCCTAAAGTAAAAAATTACTATGCAAAAACAAGGAAAATGGATTACTAAAACAAATTATGTTTCCTTACCTAGCACAGTGCTACTTAATAAATGGCTTGAGGACAATTAAGGGAATGTGAGTGTTCACTAGGTTATCTGAGCACTATTTCCTTTGGCATTAATGTTTATAATATGACACTGCTGTTTGTTTGAGTTATGCTGTTACTTAATATAATTTGATAGCTTACCAAAAATAATGTTGCTTTTCTAATTAATTTGAATCACCATTTTACTCTGGAATAAAGGAATGGATTCAGTCTAGTGATTTATAATGATCCCCCATTTTCCACCAGGATGATCAAGAAAACAAAAAACATTTGGGATCCATTGACCTGTTTTCTGTTGTCCAGTAAAACAAAGTGCTTTTACTTGCTATCTCAAGAATGTTCCAAAGCAAGAGACACAAGTGACATTTCTCCACATTTTTAAGGTTAAATCCCACAGGAATATATACACAAACTTGAGGGGAAATGCCAAAATGATTGATTTATTGAAGCAGAAATTTAGAATAGCTTTTAGACAGATTCTGCAAGGCTTTTCATTGCTCATCACACATCAGTCATTCTAGTACATTAAAGATATAAAGTTTTTTCTCTACCTGAGGATTGAAATAATGCATTTTGTAAATTTTTTCCCAACTTCTTTCAGAGTATTATAGTTAAAACTATTCCTCAGAAAAACTATTTGTTGGTATTTTATTACCATACCTAGAAAATGAGCTTCTGCCAAAAAGAACTGGAATGGTTTGCTAATTGCAATAAGGTTGGTATCTAATGCGTATTACACTAGAACTGACCACTGATTGTCAATACGGGACAAATTCAGTTCTATTCAACAAACCTTCATCCTGAACCTTTTATTTGGAATGCAAAAACCAAAAAGAGTTCCAATCCTCAACAAATTTATACTTTACTGGTGAAAATAACATATACATGAATATGTAAAGGCAAAGTATTATATGATAATTGAGGAAGAGTACTACTAATAAACTGATGGAAAACAAGAAATCCCTTGCATAAGGGATGCCACCTGAACTGTGCTATGATGGAAGCTAAGAATTCTAGAAGGCAGAGAAAAGGTGGCAGTGCATGGGGGCAGGGAGTCACTTAACACAGAGGATATAGATGTAATGTAATTACACATGATAGCTAGCTAAACAGAAAGAAGAACTGCTCAATTCCTATTTGTTTCTGCTTTCTCTTAAATTATATTAATCTATGATAACGATCTTCAGATTAAAAAGTATAGATAATATTTATGAGAAAAAAAATCCAAGATAAATATAGTAGGAAACGATCTGTTGCCCAAAATGATTCAAGATATCTACCTTGAACAAACTGCCTCCCAGCATACTAAAGGAATTTATAGATGTGACTAATGAATCCACTGTCACTTCTCTGAGGAATCTTGGAAATGAGCTACAAGACTGGACAAAAACATGGATAAAATAAAAATCACAAACTAAGTCAGGGATTTTGACTGCAGTGTGGTAATGAAGAAAAAATGCTGGATTTAGGGCTAGAGGGCCTGGTTCCAAATACTGACTATACTACTGTAACTCTGCCCTTACTCTCCCATATCCTAGCTTACTACATCTCCCCATAAGGATTCTAGGGGTACCTCTGAGGAATGGGGTATTTTTTCTCCAATGCTATTGGCTCAGTCTACATTTTAATATGGTCCTCACACTGTTAGCTAGCAGTAAGTGGTGCCTTAGTTCCATTTTAACCAACTAACATCAATTAGCTTTTACAAGGGAATATTTACTTACAAGATATTATAACATAATGAACAACTTCAGCCAAGTTGTAGGATATAAAATAAAGCCACATGGACCACCCACATTTCTACATATTACCAATAAAGTCCACCAGAAAGAGATAAAAAGAGAAATTCCATTTAAAATAACAGCAGAAAATATAAAATACTTGAAAGTCTACCTGTCAAGACAAACCCAGGCACTTTATGAACACAATTACTAAACATTTTTCACACAAAGTCAGTCTAAACAATTGGAGAAACACTAATTACTCATGGACAGGCAATGCCAATATAATAAAAATGACAATTCCACCTAAATTAATTTACTTATTCAGTGATATACCAATCAAACTACCAGAAAAATATTTTATAGAGCTAGAAAAAACAATAACAAAAAAATTCATCCAGAAGAACACGAGATCAAGAAAAACAAGGGAATCAATGGGGAAAAAAAGTGAAGGAGGGCAGCCTAGCAGTTACAAACCTCAAACTATATTACAAAGCAGTAATCATCAAAACAATCTTGTTAAAAGATAGAGTGATAATCACTGGAATAGATTGGGTACACAATACACAGTATGTAATAACCGTAGTAATCTAATGTTTGACAAATCCAGAGATCCAAGGTTTTGTGACAACAAGTCACTGTTTGACAAAAATTACTGGGAAAACTGGAAAGCAATTTGGCAGAAACTTAGGTATAGACAACATCCCACACCATAAATTGAGATAAAGTCAAAATTAGTATATATTTTAGACATAAAGGGTGATACCAAAAACAAATTAGGAAATATTTTACCTGCCAGATTTATGGATAAGGGAACAATTTATAATCAAAGAAGAAGATAGAGAACATTAAAGGATATAATGGATAATTTTGATTGCATAAAATTAAAAAGGTTTTGCACAAACAAAACCAATACAGTCAAGATTAGAAAGGAAGCAGGAAACTGGGGGGAAGTTTTTACAATAAATTTCTCTGATAAAGTCCTCATTTCTCAAATATATAGAGAATGTAGCCAAATTTGTAAGAATACAAGTCATTCCCCAAATGATAAATGGTCAAAGGATATGAACAGGCAGTTTTCAGATGAAGAAATCAGAGCCATCTATAGTCATATGAAAAAATGCTCTGAATCACTATTGGAGAAATGAAAATTAAAACAACTCTGAGGTACCCCTTTACATTTATTAGACTGGCTAATATGACAGAAAAGATGAATGTTGGAGAGGATGTAGGAAAACTGGGACATTAATGCATTGTTGATTGAGTTGTGAACTGATCCAACCATTCTGGAGAGCAATTTGGAACTATGACCAAAGGGCTATAAAACTGTGTAGACCCTTTGATCCAACAGTACCACTACTAAGTCTGTGTCCCAAAGAGAATAAAAAAGAAAAAGACCTATATGTACAAAAATATTTATAGCACCTTTTTCTGTGGTGGCAAAGAATTGGATATTGAGGGGATGCCCATCAATTGGGGAATGACTGAATAAGTTGTTGCATATGGTTGAGATGGAATACTATTGTGTGAGAAGAAATCATATGGTAGAAAAACCTAGGCTTAAATGAACTTATCCAAGTGAAGTGAGCAGAATCAGGAGAACATTGTATACAGCAACAGCAATATTGTATGACGATTAACTGAGAAAGACTTAGCTATTCTCAGCAATACAAAGGTCGAAAGTAATCCCACAGGACTTATAATGAAAAATGCTATCAGCCTCTGGGGAAAGAACTGATGGGAGTCTGAATATAGATCAAAGCATACTATTTTTTACTTTATTTTTTTCTTGGTGGTTTTTTTTGGTCTGTGTTTTCTTTCACAAACATGACTAATATGAAAATATGTTTTATATGACTACACATGTATAACCTATATCAAATTGCCTGCCTTCTCAGGGAGGGTACAGGAAAGGGAGGAAAGGAGAAAATTTGGAACTCAATTTATTTTAAAAAAAATGAATGTCAAAATTTTTTACATGTAATTTGAAAAAAAAATCAAAGATGCTGTACTTCAGGAAAATAAGAAAACTTCCCAGAACTTTTAAAATACAGACAACAAATCAAGGAATGCAGCAGTTAAATTTTTCCAATTTCAATAACAAACATTAAATTTTACAAACAGCCAGAACAAAAAACTTCAACTATCAAAGAAGTAATTTTTACACAAGAACAATCACATGAAATTAAGATAAAAGAATTCAATAGGACAGTTTATAAAGCAAAAGGGCTTAAACTCCACCTCAAAATAATTTTCCTGACAAAATTAAATACTATATTCCTCCCTAGGTTCACAGATCTGAGTCCCCACAAAGACTTCCAGAACCCAGAGTGATCTAGAATCAGAAATGGATAACCCAAGATAAATGTGGTAAGAGATTATGGTAAGGGCAATGAATGCCCTGTGCCTTAATGACCATTAATGAAAGATGGGTATTTCATAACAGAAAAGCACTTGAGAAGTTCTGCCAATGCAGAATACTGGTAAGTAGACTATATATTTTTTTAAATTTAATATATTTAGTTTTCAGCATTGATTTTCACAAGAGTTTGAATTACAAATTTTCTCCCCATTTCTACCCTCCCACCCACTCCAAGATGGTGTATATTCTGGTTACCCTGTTCCCCAGTCAGCCCTCAATTCTGTCACCCCACTCCCCTCCCATACCCTTTTCCCTTCCTTTCTTGTAGGGCAAGATAAATTTCTACACACCATTGCCTGTGTATCTTATTTTCTAGTTGCATGCAAAAACTCTTTTTTTCATTTTTGAACATCTGTTTTTAAAAATTTGAGTTCCAAATTCACTCCCCTCTTCCCTTCCCACCCACCCTCCCTAAGAAGTCATGCAATTCAACATAGGGCACATGCATATCATTATGTATAACCCTTCCACAATACTCATGTTGTGAAAGACTAACTATATTTTGCTCCTTCCTAACCTATCCCCCTTTATCCAATTTTCTCCCTTGACCCTGTCCCTTTTCGAAAGTGTTTGTTTTTGATTACCTCCTCCCCCATCTGCCCTCCCTTCTATCATCCGCCCTCTTTTTTATCTTCTTCCTCCTTCTTTCCTGTGGGGTAAGATACCCAATTGAGTGTGTATGGTATTCCCTCCTCAGGCCAAATCCTATGAGAGCAAGATTCACTCGTTCCCCCTCACCTGCCTTCTCTTCTCTTCCTACAGAACTGCTTTTTCTTGCCACTTTTATGCTGGATAATTTACCCCATTCTATCTCTCCCTTTCTCCTTCTCTCAATATATTCCTCTCTCATCCCTTAATTTGATTTTATTTCTTTTAGATATCATCCCTTCATCTTTAACTCACCCTGTGCCCTCTCTCTCTCTCTCTCTCTCTCTCTCTCTCTCTCTCTATATATATATATATATATATATATATATATATATGTATGTATGTATATATATACATACACACATATATATACATGTGTGTGTGTGTGTGTGTGTGTGTGTGTGTGTGTGTGTATGCATATTCCCTTCAGCTACCCTAATACTGAGGTCTCATGAATCATACACATCATCTTTCCATGTAGGAATGTAAACAAAACAGTTCAACTTTAGTAAGTCCCTTGCGATTTTTTTCTTGTTCTTTTTCTTGATCACCTTTTCATGCTTCTCTTGATTCTTGTGTTTGAAAGTCAAATTTTCTATTCAGCTCCAGTCTTTTCCCTGAGAAAACTTGAAAGTCTTCTATTTTATTGAAAATCCATATTTTGCCTTGGAGCATGATACTCAGTTTTCCTGGGTAGGTGATTCTTGGTTTTAATCCTATCTCCATTGACCTCCAGAATATCGTATTCCAAGCCCTTCGATCTCTTAATGTAGAAGCTGCTACATGTTGGGTTATTCTGATTGTGTTTCCACAATACTCAAATTGTTTCTTTCTGGCTGCTTGCAGTATTTTCTCCTTGACCTGGGAGCTCTGGAATTTGGCGACAATATTCCTAGGAGATTTCTTTTTGGGATCTATTTGAGGAGGCAATCAATGGATTCTTTCAATTTCTATTTTGCCCTGTGGCTCTAGAATATCAGGGCAGTTCTCCTTGATAATTTCTTGAAAGATAATATCTAGGCTCTTTTTTTGATCATGGCTTTCAGGTAGTTCAATAATTTTTAAATTATCTCTCCTGGATCTATTCTCCAGGTCAGTGGTTTTTCTAATGAGATATTTGACATTGTCTTCTATTTTTTCATTCCTTTGGTTCTGTTTTATAATATCTTGATTTCTCATAAAGTCACTAGCTTCCACTTACTCCACTCTCATTTTTAAAGTAGTATTTTCTTCAGTGGTCTTTTGGACCTCCTTTTCCATTTGGGCAATTCTGCCTTTCAAGCCATTCTTCTCCTCATTAGCTTTTTGGCGCTCTTTTGCCATTTGAGTTACTCTATTTTTCAAGGTGTTGTTTTCTTCAGTATATTTTTCAGTATTTTTTTGGGGTCTCCTTTAGCAAGTCATTGACTTGTTTTTCATGGTTTTCTCGCATGATTCTCATTTCTCTTCCCAATTTTTCCTCTACTTCTCTAACTTGCTTTTCCAAATCCTTTTTGAGCTCTTCCATGGCCTGAGACCAGTTCATGTTTTTCTTGGAGGCTTTTGATGCAGGCTCTTTGACTTTGTTGACATCTTCTGGCTGTATGTTTTGGTCTTCTTTGTCACCAAAGATAGATTCCAAAGTCTGAGATTGAATCTGAGTGCTTTTTCGCTGCCTGGCCATGTTCCCAGCCAACTTACTTGACCCTTGAGTTTTTCAGAGGGGTATGACTGCTTGTAGAGTAAGGAGTACTATGTTCCAAGCTTGGGGGGATGCACTGTTGATTTCAGAACTATTACAGCCAGCTCTGCCACACCAGCACTCTTCCTTCCCCAAGAACCCCCAACCAGGACTGGACTTAGATCTTCAGCAGGCTCTGCACTCCTGTTCTGATCTGACACTTCATTCCTCCCACCAGGTGGGCTTGGGGCCAGAAGCAACTGCAGGTGTAGTCCTGTAGCTGCCCCACCTCTGTTGCCCCCAGGGCAGTGGCTGAACCACAAACTCTATCATCCTGTCCCCAGCAGCTTTTCCCACTAACCTTCTCTGTTGTCTTTGGTGTTTGTGGGTTGAGAAGTCTGGTAACTGCTGCAGCTCACTGACTCAGGGCGCTAGGGCTTGTTCCGCCTGGCTCCTGGTCTGGTTGGTCTGCGCAGCCCATGCTGGACTCTGCTCTGCTCCACTCCATTCCCAGCTCTGTGCAGGAAAGACCTCACCCAGCAACCATCCAGGCTGTCCTGGGCTGGAGCCCTGCTTCCCTCTGCTATTTTGTGGGTTCTGCAGTTCTAGAATTGGTTCAGAGCCATTTTGATAGGTTTTTGGAGGGACTTGGAGGGGAGCTCACGCTAGTCCCTGCTTTCCAGCTGCCATCTTGGCCCCGCCCCCCACATAAGTAGAATATTTAACTTGCAAATACTCCAACAAGAGAACCACAAGAAAATTAATTAAGTATAATTATCAAGAAAAGTGAATGAAATTTAGCTAATGGAAATTAGAGAGCCACATTGAATTTCTAAACTAAAAGAGAAAGACAACAAAGAGACAGAGAGAGGAAAGGGAGAGAAAGGAGGAGGAAAATAGATGAAGAGAGGAGAGGAGAAGGTAGGACAGGGGAGTAGAGAGGAAGGGAATGGAAGGGAGGAGAGGAGAGATATGAGATTAGGTGAGAAGAGGAGATAAGAGGGACTGGGGGTAACAGTAGTGAGCAGTGGCCATGTGATACCAACATGCAGAAATGTCTGGCAGAGAATACACATCTCTAATCTAGCTTATGTAACCCTAGTAGACACTATTTGTCACTGCATACCACACAAGACCAATGGAGAAAAGACCTAGTATGAACAGTATTATTACAACATCAGAAAGTTACAGTAGCCTTGTAGCCTCAAATGTATGAGTTGCCACTCCAGCATGCACCCTGTTCATACATGTTTCTTACATGTGCTCTCCTCCACATATATATCTCCACATACCTACTTGTTCCAATGATGACATGTTTTCATGGGAGAGTTATATTTTAGGTTTATAAGGAGAAATGCTTTGCTGATACTTTTCTTGTTATTCAATTTCATGAAATAATTTGCTTTAAACTGCATGTGCTTCCTGGCCTACAAGCTAAGTTACACTCATCAGTGGAAACTTGTGAGCTTTGATTCTAAATGGATTCAGATTCGTAAGAGTATCTTCAACCTGGAGTAGCCTTGTTTGGGGAAGCACCTATGCAAGTTGGTGGTTCCTCCAGGTGTTAATACATCTAAGATTCCTCAAAAGACATAACATCAGAAATAACTTCGTTCAGCATTACTTTGATTATAACTGTCAAGTGAGGCATAAACTAGGGAGCTGTATTCTTATTAAAGGTGTTTGCCACCATCATGAAGGATGCGTAGTACAGAGTTCAATAGAAAGAGGGATTCCCCACAGATGGCAGGGCATCCAAATATTCCTATTTACAGATGACATTTATTGACTGTGTTAAGTCCTAATACAGAGATGCCTCATCTAGCAAACCTCTTATCTCCTGGGCAAGCAGAGAAATTTGGTAACCAAAAGCAATACCAATTTAAAATATAAAATATTTAGCAAAATCTTAGGGAAGAAGATAGCAGTAGATAAGTAGCATAATAATAATTATAATATGTAAGTATAATAATTTTAAGATTATTTTCACCATTTGTTACTCAACTGAATCAAGAGCTCAAGCATCTGAGTAAGAGAAGAAAAGAAAGAAGGTGAGTGTCCCAATCCAACCTGGTGCCAATAAGTCTGCGTTGCTACACAAGCACCAAGCCAAATACATTTGATTTCTTACCTAAAGGGTGAAGGGAATGATTTACAGTTGACGCCGGGTTCCTAATCCCTTCAGGAAGTGCCTCAAGTTTTCTGGAAATTCTGGAGGAACTAGGTTTTCCTCCTGAGTTATAAAGCTTGATTTTCTTTTCCTTTTCTTTTCACTGTCTTTGGGTTGCAGGGAGTCAAATGAAAATACCAAGACAAGCCCTTTATCACTACTAGGCAAGCAGTAACCTCTAGCAGACTTCTAAAATGCCCTTTGCTTTTTGAATCTACATAACTATTTTAGAAAGAATTATGGCTCCAGCCTATGTATTTGAGACAGTATGAGATTGTCTGTGTCATGTGGACTATTCTGAAACTTTGTACAAACAAAGTACTAGGGAAGGTACTTGAAATGGTAAGGCATAAGCCATCTCACGTCCCCAGAGAAGTTTCCTGGATCAAGGATATGAACAATGACTTCAAATTATACACTGGTCCATTTGTTAGGAACAAAGACTGGCCTGGGGTGTCAGGGGGAGGATTCCTTGAAGCATGCACAAATATTGCCTGCTTGGTTTCAGCCCAAGCAACAATGTGGAAGCTTGGAGTGAGTGCCTTAGGGGCTGGTATAATATGCTGCTGAGCTGGAAGAACTCCTGACTCAGAGGTTGCTGAGCCAGAACTGAGTAGATTTCCAAAGGCGTGGCTAGCCCTTTGGTCTTTTTTCCTTCCCGACTGTGAGGAGGGAAGACTAATTTAAATGTGGTTCCAAGAATAAGGTGGGGAGAGGGTGATACTCTGTCTTCTACAATTAGTTATAGTAACTGAACACATGGAGATTCATCTCTTTGTGTTATTATTTATTCTCAGTATTCTGAGATGAATACCCAGGTGACCTTGTGACTACCAGAGAACCAGAGGTCCCATCAGAGGCTAGAGCTGAACTGTAGCAGTAGTAGTAGCTACCAGAATGACAGTGGCTGACAGAGGTGGAAGTGGCTACAGATGGACATGGAAAGACAGCCACTAGAGAAGGTAGCACCATCAAGGAGTGTGACCCCTTGTGACTGACTCTAGAGGTGGAGGTTTTGGTGCCAAGAGAGATGCACATAAAGAAAACTGCATGAGGAGTACATAGGGGAAGAAAAGGACCCAGGGACAGACAGTATTGCTTTGCCACATGGGTTCTCTCTATGTGTGCCTCACTACCATTTTACTTTAAATATGAGCCCACTCTCCTCATGAACCTTGTTTTGGTGGGGGAATATATTCGAGCTTTCTAAGGGAATATTTTATACCAACTGTTCTAACTCTAAAACACACCTCACAAATACATTTTTCTGAAAGTTAATTATGTGTGGATAATTGTTAATAACTATGAGAAAAGAAGCTTAAGAGCAATAACCCTAGAAACCCATCCCCTTAAAGTAATCGAACTAAAACCATTAAAGTAGGTAGTACTATTTATGCCTCTGGAGACCCAATACACCAGTACCAGAACAAGTTGAGGGACTGGCCCCTGATGGGTATGCTGCGTGATATTTAATATTAATAAAAATTTACTTTAAAAACAAACAAGTGGGCTACTGGTAAACATCTGGATATACATTTCTCCAAGTAAATCAAATACGACTCTCAATGCAACAGCAACAGATCAGCCAGCCTTCACAAAACTGAAATATCAAATATCAGGATTCTTACACATCAGCTTTCAGGTTCATTCTGCAGTTTTCAAGCTAGCCCTACCAGACTCTTTTAAGACTCAGTCAGTCAATAAACATTTATTAAGCACTTATTATGTGTTGGGGTACAAAGAAAGGCAAATGATAGTCCCTGCTCTCAGGAAGCTTATAATCTATTGCAAGAAGACAATACATAAAAAGTGGGGGCAGAGAGATGGATATATGATGAACATTTGCAGTCAGATTGGAGATGAGGTGTCAGAACTGGGCCCCCTCCTTAACAGAATATCTGGGAAGAACTCCGATATCTACCCTCCACCTCACCAATCAGAGAGAAGGAAGGAGTCCCAGGGTCAAGGAGGACTCAAAGAACAATGAGTTACTGGAGACAATAGTAAGGTACAGAAAATCAGCTAGTTGGTAGACGACCCCTAGAGTCTTCACAAAATCACAGAATGCCAGTGTTGCAAGGGACCTCAGAAGTTAGCTAGCCAAAAGTTTTTGCTTAAAGACCTTCATTGAGGGGAAATTCAACTCCTAACACCATCCATTCCAGTTCTGGATAGATCAAAATGCTAGGTAGTGTTTCTTCCCATCAAATTGCTACTCATTGCTCCTAATTCTGTTCTTTTCCATGTTTCAAAGCACAAAGCCATACCTGTAATGTTTTCTCACTTGTAATACTGACCCTTCAACATCAGCAACATTTTAGCAATGCAATGAGTAATATAAGTAATGTATCTTAGATTCAAAGATATAGGGATGGATTTACTCTTTTACCACCAAGTATGGATAAAGACAAGTCGGTCACTCCTGAGTGGGGGATAATTCTTGTGAAGACTTCACAGAGAGAAAATATAAAAATTACTTTTTTATTTCTGGAATAAGCAGGGGCAATGAGAAGATGGAATGGACTCAGGGTTTGACCTTGTAGGAATGGGATTACCTAACTCTCAGGAATTCAGGGCTTGGGATGGTTACCAAATAAGAACAAAAGAACCTGAACTGATTGTTCATTCCCTGCTCCTGGAAAGCTCCCCCCCCTTTTCCTCATTCCTCCTCTTTACCTTATGTGATTTGGGTTGGCTGTGTTTGATTCCCTGGTTCTTTGCCTAGCTTTTCGTGCCTGCCTCCCAGCCAATGGAGAGGCGGGATAGTGGTGGGCAGGAATTCTTTTGTGATAGGATATATGTTGGTGCTTTGCCTTTGTGATCTGCCTCCCTCCACTAATTGGTCCTAGTGGAGGTGACGCCCAAATCTCGTGAGATTTGTAAATTAAAAGTAATTCCTTTTCTGTCCCTACCTGAGAAACCTCTGTGAATTATTGGGGTACTCGGGTGGTCTAGCCACCCCACACACTCCTGAAAACTTGTCTAGTAATTTATATGCTAGTCAAAGTTTGTGCCCACTATCAAATAAACTCAAGTAAATCTGAGTAGTGAAAGGGGGTAAGGATATCTCTGTCCAATCATTGAGGATGGAATTAATCAGGAATAACCTGTTCCCTGGCCGCAGACATTTGACTCAACAAAGTGTTCTCAGTTTCCTCCATGGCAAGCTATGTTTGGGTATTGTCTCCTGTTTTGACCAGAACCCAGAAGTGCTTCTGCACTAATGGTCTTTACTGGTGCTTATCAATATCACCTTTAACCTGTTCTCTATTGCTTTCCACTGTTTCTCCCCTCCCCATGGGGCTACTGATTGCTGAAAGCCTGGAATTTACCTGAATGTTTGACAATCTCTTCAATTTGACATTTCCTGGTTTCTCACTGTTTATTCAGCCTTATCTCCTCCTTTTATCTCTTTCTGCTACGAGTGTCCTCCTGATTCTTGTCTGCCTACCTGACATATGAGTCATTGCAGGCCCAGACCCTTAATACTTCATGACTGCCCTGATTCCACCTTCCCTTCCCAATCTTATTTCCTGCCCAGTATGATCTCTGACATCACCTGAGCTATTTGCTTTCTCTAACTCCTCACTTAATATGACCCAACTGGCCAGCTCCAGCTGGGCAACCCAGTTCTTCTCCTTCTCCTTCTCCCTCTCCATCCTCCCTTTACCTGAGGGTGTTCTCCCCAAAGGAGCGCAAATTCTGATGGCTGAAAGCTATCTAGTTAACTTGAGGTTTACTGGCTAGAAAATTCACTCTGGATCTCATGGATTGGACAATAGGGCCCTGCCCAAGCACCACTTAATGGTTATTTTTTGGGCCCTCTAGGCTCAGAGTGTAAACAGTAACTGTCTCTCTTTTGGCCAGCAACCCTGAGGGTCTTCACCTCCCAGTTTGATTTTTTTTATTAAAGGGGCCATTCCGTGACTCACTTCTTAAAGAGGCCTAACCTTGAAAGACCTTAGCTTAATAGGGCCAAGGTCTCCCACTGCATCCTGGGCCATCTCTAGTCATACTGATCAACATCTGGACACTGGACTCAGATGCCTCTGGAGGAGAAAATGAGGCTGGTGACTTTGCACAGCCCTCCCTCACTCAAATCAAAGTCAATTGCAAGTCATATCATCTTCTCCCTGATGTCATGGTCCTCTTCGAGAATGAAGGACAAACCACACAACCACATAATACTACAGACCTGCTGCCACCTACATGCTGGTATGACACGGTTAAATGGTTTTTATACAAATAGTTTCTTAAGAGCAAACTTAACATGTTTAGAGAAATTAAATACATCAGAGGCACAACTAACCATACTATTCAACTATGAAACTATGATAATTTATAGGGATTACATTGGTACTAAGAATAGAGTAACTCAATACATCTGATTCTTAACAGCTGCTCCTCAAAAAAATGAGTTTTATATATTGAAGAAGGACTTATCACTCAACCAAGCAGAGTACCATTTAGTCCATAACTGCCTACCCAGGAATAACAAACACTGGAAAGAACATAACTATATATCAATACAATTAATGATTTTTTATTAAAGTCCAAAGGACTTTAGGGTGACTTAAAATTTAATATATAGTCTATTTCATATCTATTCCTTTTTTGTTATTCATAGGAATATGTATTTGCATAAGAATCCCAAAGCACAATAAATCAATCTAGTCAATCTCATCGAATAACAGAGCAATTCATTTAAAACTGATACTTGGTAGATTCATTTAATTGAATTTTTATTTTTAAATTAATTGTGTTGTTTTTTCAGACTCAATTTTTCTGTATTTGTTAAGACAGATGCTTGTGTTTTATGTCTAATAATATAAGGAAAAGAAACTGGAGATTGAGGAAGAGGGAATAACTAACAGAACAAAGAATAGAATTGGTAAATGTAGACACGAATCAATACATATTTTCCTGGACACAAAAAATTTGGGGAACTAATGGTTTTTTAAGCTATAAATTTATTTGTCATAGTATTTATATAGAAAATTTAACATTTTGGCATGCATAAATAACTACATATACCAACCCTTTGAAATTGGTCATTATTAATAGTCAATTTTAACAATGAAGGGAATGACACTACAAAGAAATTAAATGATTTTTCCAAAAAAGACAAGTTAGAAAAAGAAATAAAATTAAAAGTCTTGGGTTCACTCTACATTAGCAAAATGGAAACATGTTATTCCACTCTATTAATAGGGTAATTTAAGGATACTAAACAGAAAGGTACATTAAAATCACTGCCACACTACATTTGGCACACTAAGACCTGCAATAAATATACATGCTAGAACTGTAAAATTCACTGGGTACAGTGCGTAGAGTTCCCTCCTATGTAGGGTCCCTTTGAAGCAATGAAGAAATCTGCAAAGAGGGTCTACATGAAAAATGAAATAGCCTAGGACTACCTGGTCGAGATTCCTGCAAACAGGGATCTGATTTATCTGATTCTGGAATGAAAGCTGGAAGGCATGAGCTCATCCAATTTAACACCTTCATTTTATACATAAGGGGTCCAAAGTCCAGAAAGATGCAGTAATTTGGCCAAAGTTCACATAGCTACTAAGTGGTAGTGCTAGGATTAGCACTGGTGGTAGTGCTAGGAATTCAGATCCTCTGAATTCAAATTCATTATTTATTCTACAATATCTTTGCAGCAAGACTTTTAAAATTCTCTTGGCCTATTTCCATATATAGGATATATATAAAATATAGAGTACTCTAGCACATTTCTGAAGCACAGTGATGCAGGACATAGTATAGATACATTTTTATACTTTAAGTCTAAAATAAAAAAAATTAATTAGAAAAACTTTGGGATCCAGTCTTTTCAGTCTTGGTAAGGCATTTCCACATTGCAATACTTGATTAAAAAGATGACTCACCATTCTTTTTTTTTAATAAATGTATTTTACTTATGCAAAATGATGAAAATATTTTAACTTTTTAAATTTATTAAATTGTCAAGAAGCATAAAATAATGGTACTTTAGCATTTCCTTCCTCCATACACCATGCTGCTGTTGCACTGAAGGCAGTGAGTTCCACTGTGGGGGTTATAAGTTCCAGGATTACAGATCACTGTAAATAAAGAAAAAGCTAATAAATAAAGTGTCTCTAAAAGGCCATCTGTGATATAAAAGACTTAATAAGGTGGCACCTTTGAATCCAGTAACATACAAAGGATTTCATGTTAATTTCACATTTATATGAACACTTAATATTTCATTCCACAGATTGGAAGATATCTTAACTGTTACTGAGGTCAGGTGTTGGCAGCAGTGCTAAAACATTACCTTGAAGAACAGATGCATATAAACCATAGCCTACCGAGGAAAGTTATTTTGAAGTTCACAGGAGTATGATAAATTATGAGCAACTTAAACTAGGAAAACTCCTGCTGATATCAACAGGAATAATACATGAAACCTTTAGCATCAAGTTCTAAAGGACTCAAGTGCTATCTTGAAAAAGGAAGGATAAAATCATGAAAGATAAGTACAACATACTCTGCATTTGTATTAGTCCTTTTATGTATATATGTATATGTGTATATATATGTATGTATGTATGTATGTATGTATACACACACATTCCTCCTAGAGTATTGATTGATAAGAAAATATTACAAAAAGCAAAAAAAAAGTATAAAATGAGTTAAAGTTAAGTCCAGCAGCCAGGAAATCACCTTGACTTATTTTATACTTTTTAAGATCATACTTAAATTATTTAGAACTTGATTCTAAGGTTTCACATGTTTTCTCAATTTTTACCTAGACAGAGTCAACTAGGAACAAAGGCAGTTGAAGTAGAAGCAAGAACAACTGTAACTAGAAAGTCTCTATACAAGAAACAGTTCCCTGACTAAGGAGAAGGGAACAGGGGTGAGGTAGGGTAGATTATGAATTAACAGGTGCGAGGGACTGTTTTTGTCCAGCTAAGCATTCATATTCTGATTCCTAGATCAGTATTGTCAGATACATAGGCTAAATCAATGTGAGAGCCTATTCTCTGAAGTCCTATTTTCTTCATCTTGGCTGTTGTCATGTCTTACTAACAGCAGACCCACTATCTCATGTGCTAGGCCTCTTTGGAGGTAACACTGATGCTTACTGTTGCCACTAATCCAAATGTCTTTGGTTAAATGTGCTTAGCAGGCTTCTTTCCTGACTCACTACCTCTCCCCTGACACACACCTCTATTGAAAATATTTTCATTACTTTGTATAGATTTTATATTCATTGCTCTGTGTTGTGTACACACACACACACACACACACACACACACATACACACACATGCCCCAAAGCTCCTTGAGGGCAAGAACTGATTTACTTTTATTTCTATGCTGAATAACTAGAATACTGTCTTGAATATAGCAGGTGTTTAATATATGTTTCTTTGAATCAATGTTCTATAATGGAAAGCCAGTAAAAATTACCTGTGACTAAAATAGCTCTATGATTCACATTGGTGCAGAAGTACAAATCCTGCGAAGGTTTTGTTGGCATGTATATGTGGTATTTAAGTATACACGTGCAAGGGGGGAACATAGGAAATTTTATTACATTAAAAGACAAAGTTGAAAGTGGCATAAATTTGATGTAGTGCTATAAATGTACAAGTTCACTACATGTGATATTCTGGGAGATAGGAAATGACAATATTTTTAATCATAATAAAAAATACAATCTATTCACTGACTATCTACATGCAAAGATCTGTGGAAGATACAAAGAAGTAAAGACATGGGACACTTCTATACTGTAACAACAATGTTGCTAGCTGCTGCTGTGGGGGTGAAAGACCAACAACATCAGCATACAGAAGGGCTGCCAGCACAGGTTCTTTGATCTGCTTTTCAAAGGGTTAAGAATCTCACTTTAATTAAACATAGATATATCATTCACTCAGTTCAGGAGGAAAAGCCAGCACCCTGAACTTCAGAGCAAATACAAACAGAAATTACAATATAAACAATATAAGACAATATAAACAATATAGACAATACAAACAGAGTAAACACACACAGTTATCAACAGACAGGCCTGTAGCTGGCTGACCAAATAATTACCCAGTTACCAGAGAGAGAGGCACCAATATCTGGTTTTCAAAGCCAGGGTGCTCCAACTGCTACCCAGAGTCTAGTCTGGTCAAATCACATGACACTCTTCCAGTGAGCGAACCTCAAACAAACCGCTAACCTCTGAGTTTATATACCCTTCTTAGGGCCTGAAGACTTCACACCTAATCAGCAAAAGGGTGTGGGCCTGGGGCTTAAGCACCTACCGAGATTTAATCAAAGGCACTTGATTACTTTAGCATTCTAAAAGAGAAAACAGTAAAAAAAAAAAGTCCCACCTTAATTACCAATACATATATTAATCAACTTTGATTCTAATTGGGATGAAAAGACATAAGCACACAAAATGATCATTTAAAATGTGAAGCAGTATTTAACTGACAATTGGTTTATAAAAAGACAATAAGTTTCCTAAGACTTAGAGAAAAGAGAAAGTTCTTTAGGTTGGAGAAGAAAAGAAAAACTTCCTTAAGGTGAAAGATGGCTATGACTTAGGTAAATGGAGAAGGGTTTTTTTTCTTTTGAGGAAGCACGTTGTACAGGGCAAATAGCATGTGCAAAACAGGGGAGGTGGGTATGGCTGAAATGTGTTCAGGAGCCAGAAAGCAGACAATGTAGTTGAAACACAGGATTTCTGATAACAGAATGTGATGGTAGGAAGAGAACGAAAGACAACTGAACAAGGAGAGTTCAGAGAGAAGAAGCAAGACGTTGTAATATCATAATAGGCAAGAAAAGAGAGTTTCAGGTGATGATTAATAACATCAAACGTTGCAGAATTTAAGGAGAATAAGAACTGAGCACAGACCCCTGGGTTAGACGATTCAAAGGCCACTGGTCTGTGAGAGTGCAATTTCAAGAGAGAAATAGAGGCAGAAACCAACTTGCAGAAACCATAAACCTAATGCTGGATCTTAGAAGCCATCTAATCCAATTCCATTTTACAGATGAGGAAACTGAAGCCTAGATTCTGGAGAGTGAGGTGACTTACCCAAGGTCAAAGGGGTGTAAATGCCAGAAACCAGATATGAATCCCTATCCTTGGATTCCCAATCAAGTGCCTTACCTGATGTTCTGATATGCCACATCAGATAATGCTTAGCACCACTCTGTTCTGAATGACTAATTAAAGTCATTCTGTAAACCCAAGTATGATGTCTACTCCTGGTTTCATAGATACCAGGACACTTCGGCTATCCATAGTCCAAGAGAATTGCCATAAAACCAAAATGTAGTGGTATAAAGGACAAATTGGAGGTGCCTTAAATTGTGATCCTTCAATCTTATTCCTCTTCCCAACAAGCACTCCAAAAGTTGACTCTGATATTGATTCCTACGTTACTATAATAAACACTTCTTCCATATGATTGGTACTTTCAAAAAATAATTTTCATACATATGGTCACATGCTGGTATCCTCACAATCACCTTGTGAAGCAGGTAGGGCAGGTTCATTCCCATCTTATATGTCAGTAAAGAGAGGCCCAGAGATGTTTGAGGTCACCTGGGTATTTAGTGCTGGAGCCTAGGTTTTTTTTTTAGCTTTTCTTCTAGTGTTCCTTTCATTATATTATGCTATCTCTCAAACAACTTGATAAGAATAGTCTCTGGCCTTTTCATAAAATTGATCTGAGTAAAAAATATTTTTTCGTAAATTGGAGAATAAGATGAAAAATAGTGTCAATAGTAAGCGACCAGTATGGAGGTAAAGGTTATGAGTTTTTTTTTTAAAGGTTTTGTGTAGAGGGTATGAGTAGGCATTTGCAGAAACTCAGCATCAAAAAGACCTTTAGAACATAGGACAAAACTTACCCTAGAATAAGAGATTTGAGAATGTATGTACAATTGAATAGCGCTGAAATGAAGTCATGAATATAGACAATTTACCAGAAACTGAAACAGAATCACATCTAAAAGGGGATGAAGGTCAAATAAAGATTTATTACCAAGACATCAGAAATGTGTACACACTTTTAGTGAATGAAAACCTTGAAGGAGAAATTGAAAATGTTACAATGAAGGAACAATTTTGGTAGAAAGGTCACAGAGGTTAATGAGATAGGATCAAGAGCAGGAAGAGTAGGTAAAACCTATTTTCCTCAGAGCACCAGAGATGTTGTATGGATGGCTAGTGATGAATGAATAGTCTGAGATGGACAGCAAGGTGTATTGAGGGGTTCTACCCCAGGCAGTCTCTTTGTTCTTACTAAAATAGGAAACAAAATCATGTTCCAAATGATGGAAGTGGTTTGAGCCCTGAGGGAAAGAATAAAGGTTTGGAACAGATGCTTTCAGTTATAGGCTAAAGGATCAATAAGAAATTGGAGGTGGAGGGTGGGGGGAAGTACTATTTTTGCAACCCAAGATGAGCAGAGGAAGTTAACAGTGTGATGAAATCATTCTGTATACTTTGGTTGAAACTCTGAATTTGGATGTAGCATGTATAATTTTCCTGGTTGGTGCTATGACATATTAATGATGTGAGGAGAGCATGATAATGGGACAGAGTTTTAACAGTTGGTTCTTTCACGGAATGAGGGTGAGGTTGTGCAAGTGCTACTGGAGAAGAGAATGGGAATTAAAAGTTGGCACAAAGCTAGAGGCAGCATACACAAAATGTGGCTCCAAAAAAGAGAGCCAAAACTTAGAACACAGCATGTATGGCCATGACTAGGTTTAGAGTTTCCAACAAACAAGGCTGGCAGAGCCAACAAGTCTGGATCACACATTTTATGACTGATATTGGATTCCTGGAATAGGATCACTAGTTTAGGAACTGAAATTACTGTGAGATTACAAACTGTGAATTTTGTAGATTTTTAGCTTTCCCCTAACAAATAGAAAAAGTATGCAAAGATTTCTGGTCATATGATTAAAAAGTAGAGGACTAGATATTTTCTCTGATCCTGTCAAGCTCTCAAACTTCTCCAAAACAATGCAACAAAGATAAAGCAGCTTCAGCTGCTCCATGATTTAGAACACCCAGAATCCAAAAGAAGTCTAAAAAGTAAAGTAAAACAACAGCATGAAGTGATTACAACATTGAGATTACTGGGCACACCTCCCTTACCTCCTGAGCTAACCCAAGGACAAAGACCCACGGAAAGGCTCCAAACAAAACTGATGCCATACCCTGGTCCTCCCTCCTCTCCAGTGCAGTGGAGATCCCAGCTTCAAGCTACAGAATTTTACTCAGCCATGACAACTAGGCAGCATTGTAGCAGCTTTCCAGGACCAGAAGTTGGGGGAGGGTGGAGAAGAAGAAGTGAGGGAGGGAGAGGAGGAAAGGAGGAAAAGGGGAGGGAAAAGAGTGAAAAAGCAGTCTCATCTGTGCTACAAAAGATCTCTGCAGGAAAGTCAGGAAAAAAGGAGAAGAAAGAGGCAGGACAAATGTCTTGGCTTGAAATAGAGCTTAACATCCCACCCACACTCCTCCCATTGCCTCAAAGATCAGAACTACAGAAATCAAACCTGGAGCACCAGCAAAATAGCAGTTCTCTAAATTGCTGGTGCCAGGCCAGAATACTTAGTAAAGAGGGAAGGGAGCAAGTTCTATAAACCTACAAGTCATTTGAGACAGAGCCCCAGGCTCCTGAACCATGAACTGATCATAGTGGGAAGAAACTGACTTAATTTGAGATCCAGAGCTCAAGGAAACCACCATCAGAGGGTTGGGCAGCAGACTTGAACAGCAGGGGAAAATAAAGGGGAAAAACATGTGAAATTACCCTCAGGAAGAAGAAAACTCAAAGCCCTTGAACATAAGCAGAAAAAATCATCAGGGAATATATTAACAGAAGAAGGAGGTATGGTCCCCAAATCTAATAAACGAGTTCAGGCATCTATGAATAAATACTGAAAAACAAGGAAAAACAACCTAACATTTGAGGAAAACAGAGCACCCTATGGAATTTGAGGAGAACATGGAACCACAACACACTGTTTCTGAGTGATATAAAAGGGAAATGAGAATTACGTGAGCAGAAAATATGGTCTACAAGGCAAAAATAACAGGCAGAATAGAAAAACTGAATTCTACAATGTACAAACTTCACCATCAAAGATACAAAAGAGAAAACAATAGATTCAGAATGCAAATACATAGAAATGAAGGACAATCTAGAAGAAGAGAAGAAAAAACAATAACATTAAAACAAATTATCTTCACTAGGCAATCAAAATATGCAAATCTCAAAGATAGGATATGGAGAGATAACCTAAAGATTATATGTCTTCCAGAAGAACACTTCAGGACAAAAAACCCTAACATCATAATGGATGAATTAATATGGGAGAACTGTCTAGAATATCTGAAAATAGAAATGTCTATTGAAAGAATTTACAGATAGCCTCCAGAAAAATATCCAAAATTGCAAACACCAAGACACATAGTGGTTAAACGTAACAAATCAACTCAGAAACAAGTTCTACAAGAAATCAGGAGAAAAAAAAATTAAATACAAAGGAAAAGAAATTCAAATAACACAAACCTATTGTGTACCCACTAGAAAATGTAAGAAGGGAAGGCAGAGCAAAGATGACAGGGTAAAGGCAGGGACTCATCTGGGCTCTCCCAAATTTCTCTCCTAACAACTTTACAACACCTCAAAACAAATTCGGGAGTGGCAGAATCAACAAAAAAATAAAACAGGGTAAAGCAATTTTCTAGCCCAAGACAGCTTAGAAGGTCAACAGGAAAGGTCTGTTTCACTAGGGTAAGAGTGCAAGCCAGCAGCAGGTCATGGGGGCAACTAAATGGTAGCCATCAGCTTCTGAAGCTCTTTGTCCAGACAGTAAAGGGGATGGACAATTGGTTAGACAGATATTATAAGGGACCCTTTACTGCTACTTGGTAAAGGAATTGTTGCATTGCCCATACTTGGTTCCAGATTACAGTCCCAGGACACACTAGGGTATGGGGCTGCAGGGGAGCAAGGGATATTTCTAAGGAAGAAAAGAGTGCTTGTGGTTGCTCAAAGACAAGAGCATAGGTCAGGACATCAGTGACCACACTTCTCCTTAGACCATACCACCTAGGAAAAAGTGAAAACTTACAGACCCCCAGAACTAGTTCTGAAAACAGTAGCATGAAAATCCTGAAGCTTGGGACAGGGCTCCCTCCACCAGGGGATTAGAGCTGAACTTTAACATAAGGTTGTAAGTCAAGAAATAGGCTGGGGAAAAGAGCAAATAACAAAAATGAACCTGACCACATAAAGTTAGTCACTATGGTGATGGGGAGTATCAAAATACAAAATTCAGAAGACAACAAAATCAAAACAGCTACTTCCAAAGCCTCTAAGGAAAAATGTGAATTGAGCTCAAGACTAAAAAAAATTACCAAAAGAGCTCAAAAAGGATTTTAAAAATCAAATAAGATAGACAGTGGAAAAAATTGGGAAAAGAAATAAATGAAGCAAGAAAATCATGAAAAAAGAGTCAATTACTTGGTAAAGAAGGCACAAAAAATGAAGAAAATAACCCCTTAAGAAACAGAATAGGCCAAATGGTATTAAAAATAATAAAAGGCAGAGAACAACTTGAAAATCAGAATTGGTCAAAGTACAAAAATTCACTGAAGAAAAGAACTCCTTAAAAAGTAGAATTGACCAAATGGAAAAGGAAGTACAAAAGCACACTGAAGAAAATAATTCCTTAAAAATTAGAAATGGGCAAGTAGAAGCTAGTGAAACCATGAGACATCCAGAAACAATAAAACAAAATCAAAATAATGAAAAAAATAGAAGTATAAAATATCTCATTGGAAAAATAATTAACCTGGAAAACAGATCCAGAAGATACAATTTAAGAATTAATGGATGTCCTAAAGCCATGATGAAAAAAAAGAGCTTAGACATAATATTTCAAGAAATTATTCAGGAAAACTGCCCAGTGGGTAAAACAGAAATGGAGAGAATCCACTGATCACTTCCTAAAAGAGATCCAAAATGAAAACTCACAGGAATATTATAGCCAATTCCAGAGCTCCCTGGTCAAGGAGAAAATACTGTGAACAACCAGAAAGAAATAACTCAAACATCATGGAGCACAGTCAAGATAACTCAAGATTTATCAGTTTCTACATTAAAAGATCAGAAAGCTTGTTATGTGATAACCTGGAAGGCAAAGGAGCTAGGATTGCAACCAAGAATCATCTACCCAGCAAACTTAGTATAATCCTTCAGTAAGAAAAAGGGATAATTAATGAAATAGAGGATTTTCAAGCATTCCTAATGAAAAGACCAGAACTGAATAGAAAATCTGACTTTTAAATACAAGACTTAAGAGAAACATAAAAAGGTAAACAGGAAATAAAAATCATAAGGTATTCAATAAGGTTAAACTGTTTACATTCTTATATGGGAATATCATACTTGTAACTCTTAAGAACTTTATCATTATTAGGGCAATCAGAAAGTATAGATACACAGAGGGCACAGGTATGAGTTGACAATAATGGGATGATTTTTAAAAAATAACATTAAGGACTGAGAAACAATTATACACTTAGAGAAAGGGCAGGGGTAAAATGGGGTCTCACAAAAAAGAAGCATGAAAAGAGCTTGCACAGTAGAGGGGAAGATGAGAAGGTGTCAGACAATGCCTGAACCTTTCTCTCATCAGAAATGGTTGAAAGAGGGAATAACATACACACTCAGATGGGTATAGAAATCTATCTCACCCTACAGGGAAGTAGGAGGGGAAGGACATAAGGGAAGGGTGAGAGGATTACTGACAGAAAGGAGGGCAGACTGGGAGAAGCAACAGTCAGAAGCAAAACACTTTTGAGGAAGGGCAGGGTGAAAGGAGAGAGAGGGGACAAACAGGGAAAACAGGTTGGAGAGAAACACTGAGTAATCATAACTGTAAAAAAATTTACAGCAAATTTCTTTGATAAAGGCATCGTTTCTCAAATACATAGAGAACAGAGTCAAATTAATAAGAATACAAGTCACTGCCTAATTGAGGGAGTTTTCAAATGAAGAAATCAAAGCTATCTATAGTCATGTGAAAAAATGCTCTAAATCACTATTGATTAGAAAAATCAAAATTAAAACAACTCTGAGGAGCCCCATCACATCTGTCTGGTTGGGTAATATCACAGAAAAGGGAAATGATAAATGCTGGAGGGGATGTGGGGAAAAATTGACCCCTAAAGCACTGTCGGTGGAGTTGTGAACTGATCCAACCATTCTGGAGAGCACTTTGGAACTATGATCAAAGGGCTATAAAACTGTGCATACCCTTTGACCTAGCAATGCTAGGTCTAGATCTGTATCCCAAAAGAAATTTTTTTAAAAAGTAAAAGGACCTATATGCAAAAAAAATTTATAGCAGCTCTTTTTGTGGTGGCAAAGAATTGGAAACTGAGGGGATGCACATCAACTAGGGAATGGAGGAACAAGTTGTGGTATATGATTAGGATGGCATACTATTGTGCTGCAAGAAATGATGAGCAGGTTGATCTCATAAAACACCTGGGGAGACTTACATGAACTGATGCAGAGTGAAGTGAGCAAAACCAGGAGCACATTGTACACAGTAGCAGCAATACTGTATGATTATCAACTCTCAATGACAACTATTTTCAGCAATACAATGATCCAAGACAATTCCAAAGGACTTATTATGAAAAATGCTAACCACCTCCAGGGAAAGAACTGATAGAGTCTGAATGCAGATTGAAGCACGCTTTTTTTTTAACTTTATTTTTCCAGAGGTTTTTTTTAATCTGTCTTCTTTTATAACACAACTAATACAGACATATGTTTTTCATGACTGCATATGTATAACCTATATCAATTAGCTTGCTTTCTCAATGAGAAGGGACGGTAAGGGAAAAGAATTTGGAATGAACATTAATAATTGTTTTTACAAGCAATTTGAAAAAAATAAAATATTTTTTAAAAAGAAAAAACACAGAAAAGAAGGAATAATGTGTTCTGAAGAATGTTAGAGCTCTAAATCTGAACTTTTAACAAGCAATGAAAAAAGATGAATATTCAATAATAAGTGATTTGAAACATTCTTTTACAAATACATTCTTTTAAAAAAATATATTACTTAGAAAAAAAAAACCAGACCTCAAGGACTTATTTGCTTCTTGAGCAACCAAAGCAATAGAAATGCAGGAGGGGTGTGAATTTGGCAGCCAAGAACAGCAACAACAAGTGTGACAGCAGAGAGATAGTAGAGATTTCTTTCTAGATGCACACAAAAAGACAGGGGTGAAGGAGGAAGTCCAGTAGAGGTTAAGAGTATAGAGGAAGGCCTAAGGAATAACAGATAGAATCTGACTACAATTGAATCAATCTTTTTTTGTGGGAATGCATTACAAAAGGAGGGAGTGACTGCATTACAAAAAGAGGGAGCAGTGAATCAAAACAGGGAGGGAAGTAGAAGATGGAGGGCATTGTGTGATATAAATGGGTCAAACTGAAGGCTAGAGTGAGGGGAAAGTGACCCCTGTGATTTCAGGAAGAGAAGAACCTGAAGCAGAGTAGGTGAGGAAAGTGGGAATATTGAAAAGGGAGTCCTTGCTTTGGTAATTGGAGGGGATTCTATTGATGAAAGCCACTGTGAGTGAGGAGAGAAATTCTGCAAAAGAAGATGGAGACTTGATGATGGGTACAGTTTGGGAGATCTGGTATTTGAAAAGACCACTTGTCCTAACTTGAGAGGGAAAGAGTTGGGATTTCAGAGGGCTACAGGCACCTAGAAGAGTGGGAGTACATGGCCCCAAGGAGGAAATTGTAAGGTAAATGGAGAACAGATAACCAGGAAGTGGGTATAGATCAATACTGGACTGCATAATCAAGGACAAAGGGAATAAGGGTGAGAGGAACGGCTTCATTTTCTTCTCTGTCACTTGTAGGAATTGGCTTTGTTCTGGGAGTGAGGCACAATGGAAAAGGAGAATCTGAAAGGTAAGCTCTCCAATGTAGTGGCAGATGCTGCCTAGAGAGAAGACCCTCAAATGGATACCTTGAAAACTGTTTTCATGAAGAATATACAAAGTAAAGAGCATTTAGATAATTATAGGGGTCAAGAACCAGAGAATGAGGTCTACAGTAGGCAGAAAGAGAAGTTGGATAATGAAGAAAGAGAGAGACACTGATGAGGGCACAGTCTCTGGGAACCCCTTGAATCCTTGAACTCTCCTTGAATCTTCCCACTCCACCTGGCCTTGGCCTGAGGCTATAACCATTAAGCCCAAATGCCTACCTTGCCCAGTCCTCTATTGTCCAGCTGTTTCCCACCCTTAATCCTGTTTCCCATCCTTAATCCTGATCAAAATATCTATACCCTAGCTCTGTTACCCCAGCCCTTTATGGTCTGTCATTTCCATATAGCCTTCAGCTATTTCCCCCACCCTGGAGTCTGACCTCATCCCAGTCCCTTCAAGCTCCTCCTCAGACTCCTCCTTAAGTCCCTCCCTAGACCCCTCCTCTGGTCACCCCAGACCATCCCTCAATCCCTCCCACAACCTTTGTGTATATAATCTCCATCTTGCCTCCATGAAGGTGGTCAGATCCAATCTAGCTCAGATTGATCTGGCCCTCTTTCCTTACAGGCATCGCAAGGGGTGGGATGTCTTGGGGCAGGCCTATTTGGCTAACTCTTAATAAACTTTATCTTTTCCCTTGGCTGAGAAAGCTTGAGTCGAATTCTTTTGGCAGGACCCAGTGTGTCGGTACTTTGGGGTGTCGAGCACCTCTCACTCCAAACCCTCATCAACACCATCTCTGGAAAAGGTACCAAAAATTGAAATTTTAAAAAAATGAACAGAACTAGCTGAAAGGAAGGAGAAGAAGAATAACTGAGAGACTTATGGGAATGGGGAATTAAACTATCAGACAAAAGTAAGAAACAGAAATGAATAAGCAAAATCTCAAAAGGAAGGGGGTATTTATTAGGAGGAGGGGAACAGAAGTTAGGGGAAGAGAACCATTAGGACTAAGGCAACCTTAAAGAAGAAAAAGCTGAAGTAACTGAAACAACATAGTACTGTTTTTACAGAAGAAGGGGAAAAAATTAGTAACCTGGAAAATATTACAGATAAGTGGTAAAATATATAAACATAACTCTCAATACTTTAAATGTGAATAAATCAAATAATTCAATAGAATGAAAAAGAATGACTGATTACCTAAGAAAATAAAATCTTACAATTTGTTACAAGAAAACATATTTTAAAAACAGAGAAAAACAAAATAAAATGGAGAGGACAGAAACAAATTTGCTATATTATCAAATGAATCCAAAAAAGTAAAAGTTACAATCATGCTACTGGAAACAAACAAAAACAAATATTCAAACAATAAAAAAGGAAGTGAAAGGAACCAATCTCATTAACAAACTTATATAATGTGAATGCCTTAACATTCTAATGCCTAAAGGAAACATTAACTGAGCTACAAGAAGACATAAACAGTAACATATCAGGGACAGGAGACTTCATTATCCCTCTCTCACCTTCTAAAGGGGCACAAAAAAAGAAATTTTAAAAACTAAAAAAATTCAAAGAACTTAATAACAGTGTTTGATAAAATGAAAAACATAAATTACCTAGGAGAAAACCTCCTTATTTGATTTTTAAAAATAAAATAAAAACTTCTGGGAAAACTAGGTGTGATAGAGGCATAGGGAGGAAAATCATGGGTATTTATTTAAGAAGGTCAAGAGGGAGTCTAATGACTCCATTATGATAAAGCTAAACAGTTAAGCAGGTAAAGAAACTGTACAGACATGGTCCTCAACATATATCTTTAATGTGTAAAGGATTATAGAAAAGGAAGATTGTAAGATTGATTTTTTTAATACATGATTCACAAAGTTAGGTGTGTGCCCGATAATCCACTTCCCCAACACACGTGTACTCACAAAGACTTCCTTTTCATTTTTAACTACTTAATTTTTTCACCATTTATGGCTACTTCTTTTTTTAATGTTTTAGAGGGCTTACTAGCAAACATAAAACCTTCAGCCCATCTCTAAGTTACTGAATGTTATCTTATCTGTTACAGTAGTCACCCAACAACACAATATTACTTGAAGTTGTGTTTAAGTAGTTTCTTCTGCCCCATTCCTGATATCCCCACCTGCTATTTTGCTTCAAGTATGCCTCAAATATTTAACTCAAGTATGAGGTAACTTTTGAGGTTTTCCACTATTCTCAAGGAGAATAAAATAAAGCTGATTTTAAAATACTCAAAATAGAGGGGATGGGGTTTTTTTTGCTTGCTTAGTATTATGTAAGAGCAAGATACACAAGGCAAATACCAGATATTAAACTGTATTATAAAGCAGCAGTCATCAAAACTATTTGGCACTGACAAAGAAACACAGTGGTGGATCAGTGGAACAGGTTAGGGACACAAGACACAATAGTCAACGACTATGGCAATCTACTCTTTGATAAACCCAAAGAATCCAGCTTCTGGGCTAAGAATTCACTATTTCACAATAACTGCTGGGAAAATTGTAAAATGGTATGGCAGAAGCTGGGCATAGATCAACATCTTACACCATATACCAAAATAAAGTCAAAATGGGTTCATGATTTAGGAATAAAGGCTGATACTATAAGCAATTTGGGAGTGCAAGGAATAGTTTACCTGTCAGATTTATGGGAAAGGGAAGAATTCATGACCCAACAAGAGAGAGAGGATTACAAAATGCAAAACGGGTAATTTTTACTATGTTAAATTGAAAAGTTTTTGTATAAACAAAGTCAATGCAATAAAGATTAGGAGGGAAGCAGAAAATTTGAAAAAAAAATCTTTACAACCAGTGTCTCTGATAAAGGCCTCATCTCTGAAATATACAGGGAACTGAGCCAAATTTGTAGGAATAAAAGTCAGTCCCCAATTGAGAAATGGTCAAAAGATATGAACAGGCAGTTTTCAGAGGAAGAAATGTCTATAGGCATATGAAAAAATACTCTAAACCACTACTGATTAGAGAAATGTAAATCAAAACAACTCTTAGGGTACCACATCTCTCTTGTCAGATTGGCTAACATGACAAAACAGAAAAATGATAAATGCTAGAGAGGATGTGGGAAAATTAGAACACTGTTACATTGTTGGTGGAGTTGTGAACTGATCCAACCATTCTGGAAAGCAATTTGGAACCATGCCCAAAATGTGCCTACCCTTTGACTCAGCAATATCACTTCTAGGGCTATATTCCAAAGAGATCATACAAGTGGGAAATGGACCCGTGTATACAAAAATATTTATAGCAGCTCTTTTTGTGGTGGCAAAAAATTGGAAATCAAGGGGATGCCCATCAATTGGGGAATGGCTAACCAAATTGTAGTATCTGAACGTAATGGAATATACTATTGTGCAATAAGTAATGAGGAACAGAGAGACTTCATTATAACCTGGAAAGACGTATATGAACCGATGCTGAGTGAGGGGAGCAGAACCAGGAAATCATTATACATGATCACTGACACGCAGTACCTGTAAGGACTAACTTTGATAGACATGACTCCTCTCATCAATGCAAGGTTCAAAGACAGCTCCAAAAGACTCAGGATGGAAAAAGATATGCACATCCAGAGAAAGAATTATGGAGTCTGAATGCATATTGAGGCAAACTATTTGCTCTCTTTCTTTTCCTTCCTTTTTGGTTTCGTTTCTCCTTTCTCATGATTCATTCCATTGGTTATAATTCTTCTTTACAACGGGACTATTATGTAAGTAAGTTCAATGTGAAGGTATGTGTAGAACCTACATTGGATTACATGCCATCTTGGGGGGAAAGGAGGAGGAGAGGGAGGGAGAGAAAATTTGGAACCCCAAAACTTGTGGAACTGAGTGTTGTAAACTAAAAATAAAAAATAAATTTATTTAAAAAAAGATACACAAGGCAAAACAAGGTCTACTACTAGGGGTAGATGATGTAATATTGAAGAAAAGACTGCTATTTTAATTTAATCTTCTCCTGGAAGGTGAGTGAACTTCAAACTGAAAAGGCCAAGATTTATGCATCAAGGGCTGCCAACATGCTATCTGACAAAGCAAAAACAAACATTCAAAAAATAAAAGGGACAAAAACAAGGTAATTACCTTATGCAAAAAGGAATCACAGACAATAAACCAATATCAGTAATTAACATATGCTCTAAATGCCTTAGCATCTAAATTTATGAAGGAAACATTATCTGACCTTCAAGAAGCCACAGACAATAATACAATAGGAACAGTAGACTTCAATATCCCTCTATCAGTTCTGGATAAGTCTTTTACAAAAATTGATTACGTATTGTTTCTGGAATTGGAATCAAAGTAGATGCCCATCGATTGGGGATGGCTAAACAAACTGTAATGGAATATTACTATGCTGTAAGAAATGATGTGTGTGAAGAATACAGAGAAGCATGGAGAGATCTATGTAAAATGATGCAAAGTAAGCAGAGCCAAGAAAACAATACACACAGTGACTATAACAATGGAAATGGAAAGAACGACATACCAAAAAGCTAAAACTAAATGTTATAAAAATCAAAACTAAGTGGTTACAAAGATCAAACAACAGTCAAATGAAGAGATATGAGAAAACACCCCCCATTTAACCCTTCATAGAGGTGGGAGGTCCATAGGCTTTATACACTGCACATGTTTTCAGACTTTTTCAATGTATGAATCCATTTAGCCGATTTTTTTTTCTTTCTAAAAAAAAATTTCTCACATGGACTCGCTTTCTGGGAGGGGGAATAGGAAGAATACGTGGGATAACTATGGTGACTTAAGAAAAACAGAATGATCAATAAAAATTTATTTAAAAATTACAAAAAAATATGAGAGTGCATAGAATTAACCCAGATCTGATGTGAACAGGGTTCCCTCTAAAAACCCCTTCCTTGTCCTTTCCCCTGTCCCTTTCCCCTTAGCCTTTTATTTCTTTCTGTATTCAGAAGACTTTTATAACTTTCTACATATGTATGTATTGTTTCCTCTTTAACCCACTCCCAAGGAGAGTAGGGTTCCAGAACTACCAACCGTCCTCCCCAGTCTAATTCCTCTGTGTCAGTACTTCCTCTAGTACCTCATCTGTCTAAGATAATTACTCCTTTTTACCTTCTCCTAAATGGTTTTACTTTTTAGAATCACATCATACTCAGGTCTACCCCAATCTTTCTTTCAAACTACCCAATTACTAATAGCAATCTCAGATGTACTTTTTTACATTTCCTCATATAAAAAGTAAACAATCTGTCCTTATTGAGTCCCTTGCAATTAGTCCTTGATGTGTAGCTTGTATGACAAATTTTCTATTTAGGTTTTTTGCAACAAAATCCTGAAAATCTGGCAATTCATTGAATATCCATTTATTTTTTCATTCAGGATTATGCTTAACTTTGCTAGGTATGGTATTTTCAGCTGCAACTCCAGTTCTTTTGCTTCAATACACAGTGTTCCAGGACCTGTGGTCTTTTATTGTTACAGCTGCTAGGTCTTGTGCCATTCTAATTGTGGCCCCAACATATTTGAATTGCTTTTTTCTTGTTGCTTATGAGGGTTTTGGAAGTTAATTATGATATTCCTGTAGGTTTTCCATAGGATCTCTTTCACATGGTAATCACGTGGATTTTTTTCTATTTCTACTTTCCCTTCTTGTTTTAATGCTTCAGGACAGTTTTAATTGTTTCTGCATTATTGTGTCAATATTCTTCTTTTGATCATAGCTTTTGTAACAGCAAGCAAAGTGGGATTTTTTTGCTTCTTTTTTTCTTTTGGAGTTAAGTTTCTGTAACACATTAAGTACTTACTGGAATGTTAATGGAATAGGACCTGCTTTGAGCTCTGTCTGGCCCAGCTCAAAGCTGTGAGACATCCTGAGTCATGTAGAGCCCAATGTGGGAGGAGTTTGCCAAAAAATGGAAAAAGAGCAGGAAGTGAGAACAAGGCAGACCTGAGAGAGAGAAGCTAGCATGAGTGAGCAGAGGGCAGAATTTTCCTGGGAGAACTTGCTTGTAGAGAGGCCTAAGAGAAAGAATGGGATGTTGGTGTTCCCTCTGTGGATCTGTGCTAATTTCTCAGATAGAAGCCTTGTCTGTTGGTCTGTGTTAATTTCTCAGACAAAAGGCCTGTCTGTTGGTCTTTATAAGTGAATTGAGCTGAAGGTTGAGACCCGCCCACAGGAAGGAACCTTAGCTTAAGTCCTTTTTAAGAGCTGTTAAAGTGAATTGAGATGATGGTGCTAGTAATATGTGTAAATATTGTTGTAGCCCTGGTAAGCTTTGTTTTCCCAGAAACAGAGGCTACGGGCAGGAGCCCCTGAAGCCTGCTGTCAGGCAGGAAGAGCTTGGACTGGAGCAGTCCCTGTGAGCTGAGACCTGGAGCAAGAGCTGCTTATGTGTGAATCCAGGCAAGAGTTGGGGACAGTCAGCCCACAGAAGAAGGGACATATTTTTTCTAAGTCCACCAAATCATCATTTCCTATACCATAGCAAAATTCCAACCTTATACTGTCTAGTTATTTTAGATAGTCTAAAACAATATTGATTAATATAGCCAACATATAGTGTAGTTTCTCTATTTTTCTCTTCTAATTAAATCTATTTTGGCTTTAATTTTGTATGAGATCATGATTACTACCCCTACTTTTTCCCTAATAAATCCTACTTCTGATCTTTATTTTGCATGTATCTCTTATTTCCTATTGCTCCTGAGTTCCCTACTTTACTTCTACCTGCTATATTGCCCTCCTATTACTTAACCTACCCCCTCCAAAGATCCCTCCCTTATCTTCTTTCCCCTCTTGTTTCTATCTAAATTTGGAAGACTTTTATAGCCTTTCAAATATATATGTTATTCCCTCTTTGTCCCATTCCCATTAATCTAGACCGCTTTATATACCTCCCCCTTCCCTTGTGTTCTCTCACGCTTTTATTTCTTCATAAATTTAGAAAATATCTACATATGAGCATGAGTATAAATGAGTATATGTATATATGTTTCTGTGTATATGTGCATACATACATACACATCTGTGCTTAATTGTAGCCTTCAGGGCAGGGGGAAGGAAAAAAGAACAAAGTAAAAAGTGCACAGCAGAGAACAAAAGAAAACTTACCAGGAACTAAAGAAAAGACAAAGGTGGAGAGCTCTGAACACAATGTGTAGTATTTATGATATAGATTTTATTGAAATGGAAATTTATTGCCGCATATTTTTAATCCTTTCTCATGTTCTGCTGTGCACATGGCAATGCTTTTTTCTTATTGTATATTTAAGTTTTAATATTTAAGTTTACAATGTGTTTTTCTTTTATTGTGCATTTAAGTTTTAGTATTTAAGTTTATAATAAATTAATTTTTTAAAAAAGACAAACACAATTCCAGGCGTTGAGCCCAGCAAAGCTCTTCCCATTGGACCTGTAGACCAAATCACTCTGTGATAGCAGCGAATAAAGTATAGTTCTTTTCCTCTCCCAAGCTGCAGCTCCATCAATTGTGAAGAACAAGTGGGTGATCTCCCATTTCCAAGAGGCATACTACTCAGGAGCTCTGCTCTCTCTAGAAGGTCAGATCTCCTAACTCTTCAATTTAAGGTCACTGTCTAGGCAAATTCCAAGGTTTGCATTGCTCAAAAGAATCTCACTTCTCTGCCAGAAGGCTAGAAGCAGGAACAATGATGCCTAGATTTTCCCCAGACAGTAGGGAAAAGGTTCAGGGACATTGTTAATAAATTCCCCTCTCATGTATAGCTCATGTGCTTCTGCCCATGGCAGCCATTAATGGTCCTAGAATCCAGGATAGAGACTAAACATGTATAGGCATCCCCTCAAACACATGAACATCAACTCATGTTCTGTTCTACTGCATCATGGTCTGTGTCCTGAACAGGGAGAAGGGGAAAAATAAATGAGAACAGTTTGTCATTTTTCTTTTATGCTTCCTTACCTATAAAAGGTTGACTCCTCAAACGAAAGTCTGTCATCCCAGCCATTCTAGGCAATCAAAACATCTTGAGGCCATTTCCAACCACCTAAAACCTATCGCCTCGAAGGAACAAAAAAGTTGGCTCCAAATGAATCAATTAATTTTGGTACAGCCCAAGGAACTGCCTTTTATTCTCTAAGGGTGCCAATAGACATGTCTTTGCTTAATAGGGAAAGGTATTTTCAAAAGCCTGAAGAAAAGCTCAGTGCCCTACAAACTCATTAAGTGAATTGGGGCACTCTCCTGAACAACCACAATTACACAAATATAAAACACTTGCCTCCATGATAGTGCTAAAAGACCACAGAAACCAATTTAGGAGTAACTGCTTGATCTCCTTGTCAAATGGAGCTACTTGATAGCCAAGGACAAGGCCAGTTTAGAGTATAACACATTTATAAAGCATAACAAAGGAGAAACATGGAAAGCAACTGAGGGGGAAACAAACCTATAGAAAGCTTAACATGAGAAGCATCTAAGTAAAATCTCACAAGAGCATTTACAGGTGAAATTGGCAGGAAAATCAATAAACATGTCAGCATTTCTATACTTGTCATTTCTATACTTGATAATGGGGTAGAGTCTGAATGCAGATAAAAGCATACCTTTTTAAACTTTCTTTCAATTGTTTTTCATCTGTGTTTTGTTTTGCAACATGGCTAATGTGGAAATATTTTCTTGCATGACTGCATATGTATAATCTATATCTAATTGCTTGCCATCTCAGGGAGGGGGAAGAAAAGAAGGAAGAGAGAATATTTGGACCTCAAAATTTTTAAAAATGAAAGTTCAAAATTGTTTTTATGTGTAATTTGAAAATATATATAAACATTTCAAAAAAAAAGAAAGAAAAATGGCAATACATCTTCTACCATCTCAGTACCTGAGTAAATAGAAATGGCACTTATGAAGAATAAGTTGAACTAATTATAGTGTAAGGATATAATGCAATATTATTATGCTCTAAGAAATGATGAAAGGGACAAGTTTTAGGGGAAAAAAACTGGAAAGACTTACATGAACTGATTCAGAGTGAAATGAACAGAGCCAGTAGAACAATTAGACAACAGCAATACTGTAAAAACAAACAACTCCGAAAGACTTAAGAACTCTGATTAATGCAATGATCAACCACAATTCCAGAAGATTGATAATCAAAGATACTACCCACCTTCTGACAGAAGTATTGTTACTCTTAAACTACCTTTGAAGTAAAAAAAAATCCTTTAGAAATAGTAATATTACTATTAAGTAGTTAAATGGAACTAGAGTGTTTGGACTCCTAAAATTTAGGGAAGGAAATAGGTGGGGCTTGGGAAAGTGGCAGAAATGAGGGAATAGGTCTTTATTTCTCTCCACTTCTGACTCTCCACAGGACTCTGTATACCAGGTATGCCATAAAAACTCCTTGACCTTGGAAGCTCACTCCAACCTTGGACTACTTCTCACACTGGAGGTACCTTCCCACTTTGCTATTTCTCAATCTGCTGGTTCCTCTCAGAACCACCCTTTGAAGGAGGTAGTATATACCAGACATGTCTTCAATTGTTTCCATGCTGCACTCTTGACTTTCTAAAGGACGTTGTTTACTATGCTAATACTATGCTACCTTCATCTGATACAGACTCCTCCCCACCATTTTCAGCTTCCTTTTACACGTTGTCTTACCCACATTAGAATATAAGGTCCCTGAGGGCAAAACTGTCTTTCTGCTTATATTTGTACAGTATTCTCACAACTTACTGTATGCTTGGCATATAGTAAGAGCTTAATATATGCTTTTTGTCTTGACTTGATGGACTAAGGTGCATAATGAGACAAACATTTTCAGGTATGGCCAATGTGTGAATTTGTTTTTACTTGACTATGAATATTTGTAACACTTTTCTTTTAATTGAGGAGGGGCAATGGCAGGGATAGTTATAGTTTTGTTTAAAATCTTTAAAGTCTTACAGAAGTATTTAGGGTATAGGGTACAGAGAGGTTAAGGGATTTGCAAATGGTAAGCTAGCATGTGTAAGAGGCAGGATTTGAACATAGTTAGTTCTTCCAGACTTCATAGATGGCCATCCACCACCATGCTCTATACTTCCAGAAGAATATTAGTGTTTAGAATACAGGCTTTTGCAGCAGAGAGCAAACCCAATTTCTCAAAACTGATCAAAAACAATTGGCTCTACTCATTTAATTCTAGGCCTACCTCACCATCAATCTGTGGCTCCTATTCAAGATAAAGATAATAAGTGATTAATTCACTTTCCACTCAACTGCACATTATAATCTAGGCAATCTGCATTTTTCATCACTTCTTATGTGGATTACTAGGGCAACCTTTTTCAGTGCTGTAGATCTCAATGTAGTGTTCTGGGGTCTGATTCACTGAATAATATCACTTCTTTAGATGATTGCATTCATCAAGAAATCATGCATGACCTTAAAATATACTTGGAAAAAACCCTCATGTTGAAGGAGAGCTTTTAAGGCTGAATTTTGCTCTAAAAAGATAAATGCATTATTGTTATTATTTTTTAAAAAAGAATTCTGCAATGATAATAGGAAAAATGTTTCTGAATCTACAAAATAACTACTCAACTGCCACAGCATGGCTCTCTGGAGAAAAGCAGTCAAATCTGTATCAATAAATTTCAGCATAATGATGATCACTGTCTACATGCACTATAAGAAAATTACTTTCAAAAAAATCTTTCAAACAAATCACCAAAAATTATAATTGGAATGCTTCTGTAATAGTTCTATCACTGTGAATGTAGATAAAACTCATGAATTATGTTAACAATTTGTTAGATGGACAATTAGCCTGTTCCTCAGTGTGGTGAAACTGAGCCAGAAAGTAGTGCCTCCTAAATTTTATATACAAAATTAAGTCAAATCTACAACTATCTATGGGCTAGGGATTGTAACAACAATGCTGCTAGCAGCTGCTGTGGGTATTTAAGACCAATAATACCAGCACAGAAGGGCTACTAGCACAGGTTCTTTGATCTGCTTTTCTAAGGAAAACAACTTTAAGGGGTTTACAATCTCACTTTAAATGAAAATATACATATCATTCACTTAGTTCAAGGGGAAAAGTTAACACTGAACTTCAGAGCAAATACAAACAGAAATTACAAGCAGAAATTATAAACAGAGTAAAATAACACAAATCAACAGACAGGATTCTATATGTCTGACCATAGCAATACACATACAGTTACCAGAGAGAGAAGCATCAACATCTGGGTTTTCAAGGTGGGGGGGGGGGGGTTCCCTTAATAGCTACCCAGAGCTATCTGGAGAAATCACAGGAATGTTCTTCCAAAAAGTAACCCCCCAACAAAATGCTAACCTCAGAGTATATATACATTTCTTCAGGGTTGGAAAGCTTCACACCTCTAATGACTTAATTAGCAAAAGGGTATGAACCTTCCTACAAACAAAGGCAAGACTCAATCAAGGGCACTTGATTGCCTTAGTGCTGAGCAGCACTCCTAAACCAAAGACAACAAAAAGTACCACTTTGCTTGCCATTATAGGGATGCTTACTAATTCTGGTAGGGAGCAAAAATGGAAATAAGCCAAGATATTAAGAACAACTTTAGGAAATATAGTAAAGAAGACTGAAAGTAAAAAAGTGTGGTAGAACTGATTACTTATATTCACTAAAACCAAGTGAATCCATCAAATTATCAATCAAGTTAAAGTATAAAAGATAAGATTTAAAACTGACTGGGGATTGTTAAGGTACAACTATAGTAATCACTTTTATAATAATCACCATTGCTCCTCTATCCTATATTGGTGCAAAGAGGGTTAGATATGATGTCACTTGAACAGCTGAATCCTAGTCTACCAAAATCCTTGGCAACCTCCATAAATCTCTGAAATTTCTCTCCTTCTTAAATAAGAGCAGTCACCCAACGTTACAAAGCAATTGGTAGCAACATTAATTAAAATACAAATTTCCTATCTTTTCTTCTTTTCAGTAATTCCTCACTAAGAGAGAATAACCTTTAATTAAATTTTCATGTTTGAAGTAAAGAAACTTGTATATCACCAGAAGAGAGCCTTTATACATTAAGGATCTCCTTTTCTTTCAAATGTTAAACTTTGGTTATGTATATGCATATTTGGTCCAGTGAAAGAAAAACCAGAATGTTACTAGTCTCAACTAACTGCTCACTGCTGAGACTGTGGCTGAGTGCTATAGTCATGTGAGTTGTTGTTGTTGTTATTATTATGACCCTGGGCAAGTAACTTAACCTCTTGGTCACAATCTTCCCCTCTGTAAATAATAAAAGCACCTGCCTCCCACATTTATTGTGAGGCTACTATGATATGGTATTTGTAAAGGGCTTTACAAACCTTCAATCTCTATATAAACGCTACCTTTTGTTGTTGTTCAGTTGTTTCAGTCATGGCCAATTCTTCATGATTCCATAAGGCATTTTTTTTTTTGCAAAAATACAGGAGTGGTTTGCTATTTCCTTTTTCAACTTATTTTGCAGATGAGGAAACTGAGGCAAACAGGGTTAAGTGACTTGCCCAGGGTCATGCAGCCAGTAAGTGTCTCTGGCCAGATTTGAACTCATGAAGATGAGTCTTCCTGACTCCAGGACCAGCACTGTATCATACACTGTGCCACCTAGCTGCCTAGGAAATTATTATTAGCACATTATTATTGCTATTTTGGTATTGTTATTCTACTTAAGTACAGTGTATGCTAGGATAAGGCCTTATTAGCAACCTTTTCAAAACATAAAAAAATGAACATAAATGGGGAAAATATCATCCTTGTTCTTCTCATCAAATGTAATAGCTAAATATGAAAAGGGAAAAGATATGAATCTAAATGGAAAGGACAAAGTTCAGTGAAATTTTTAGCTGTTGATAATGATCATTTAAATGTGATTTTTAATTATTTGTAAAATAAAATATTTTTATAGTACAGTACTGTAGCATCTGTATTTGTACAGAAACCTATGGGAAACAACAATCCACATTTTGACAGATCTCTGGTGCTGATGGTTTGTGTTTTGCAAAAATTTGCAATAAATGTAGGGGGAAATTTTTGATATATATTTAATTTAAAGTTACTTTTGCTACAGTGACTATATGATAATATAAAAAGTAAAGCTATTTCCATTTGATATTTCTGAAATTATCCAGGAGGGTTTAACAACTGAAATCAACATAATAAATTTCTAAATATAGAAGAAATAATATGTAATAATGTGCGTAGAATTTTTCACATGCTGATAACTTTTCAGCAACCAATCCTGGTCTGCCATCTAGGGGAAAGTTTAAAAACAGTAAAGTAAATAGAAAATCCAGTGTTTACTTAACCTACTTCCGAGAAAGTAAATATTCCTTACTCAATAAACATCAGTTGTCTCAATCTTCTTTATTGAGCATAAACTCCTAGTGCTGCACCTTCATTCTGCCAATAAAGTTATTTTCACAAAACTCTCCCTCATATATTTTATGTGCTTCTATCCAGAATGCCATTTCACACCTCAATGGATTTTAAGTGCACTTTGTATGTTAATTTGTTCTTGTATCTAGTGTTATTATGGTCATATTTTCTACTGTGTTCCAATTTAGAGGACTACTTAAATATCTTCTTGAGTAGTGTCTTCTCTTGAATGTTTATTCTGGCACTACTGTGTACAAGAGACAACAACAAAGTACTTGATAAGCCCTGGTTCAAACAGAGAAGTCCATGATACTTTAGCACATAGAAAAATGAACAAATCAATAAGAAAATTGACAGCTCTATGGAATTATTAACATTAATTGTTAAATCTGTTGAACTAATTGAACAAATGTTTATTAGTGCCTACTCTGTAAGATATTGTGTTATGTGTTAGGGATACAAAGATATGACACAGACTATGCTCTCAAAGAACTCAAAATCTAAAAGAAGACTTGCACACAAATAATGATAATACATGGGATAGAAAAAACTAGCAATACATAAGGGATGATACCATAAGCAAATTAGGAGAGCAAGGAATAGTCTACCTGTCAGATCTTTGGAGAAGGGAAGAATTTATGACCAAAGAAGAGATAGAGAACATAATAAAATGTAAAATGGATAATTTTGATTACATTAAATTTAAAAGTTTTTGCACAAACAAAACCAATGCAAAAAGACTAGAAGAAAGGCAGAAAGCTAGGAAACAATTTTTACTGCCAGTACTTCTGATAAAGGCCTCATTTCTCAAGTACATAGAGAATTGAGTCAAATTTATAAGACTACAAGTCATTTCCCAATTGATAATAGTCAAAGGATATGAACAGGCAGTTTTCAGAAAAAGTAATCAAAGCCATCTATAGTCATATGAAAAAATGCTCTAAATCACTATTGATTAAAGAAATGCAAATTAAAACAACTTTGAGGTACCACCTCACACCTATCAGATTGGCTAATGTGACAGAAAAGGAAAATGATAAATATTGGAGAAGATGAGGGATAATTGGGACACTAATGCACTCTTGGTAGACTACTGAAATTAACCAAACATTCTGGGGAGCAATTTGGAACCATGGCCAAAGGGCAACCAAACTGTGCCTACCCTTTGATACAGCAATACCACTAGTAGGTCTATATCCCAAAGAGATCATAAAAAAGAGAAAAGGACCCATATGTAGAAAAATATTTATAGCAGCTCTTTTGGGCTGGTGGCAAAAAATTATTCCATATTCTCTCCCTTACTCCCTCTCCACCCACCCTCATTGAGAAGTCAAGCAATTCATTATAGGTTATACATGTGTAGTCATGCAAAACACTTCCATAATAGTCATGTTGTGAAAGACTATGTTTCCCTCCATCCTATCCTGCTCCCCATTTATTCTATTCTCTCCTTTGACCCTGTCCCTCCTCAAAAGTGTTTGCTTCTGATTACCCACTCCCCCCATTTGCCCTCTTTTCTATCATCCACCCTCTCTTATCCCCTTCCCCCCTACTTTCCTGTAGGGTAAGACAGATTTTCATACCTAATTGAGTATGTATGTTATTCCTTCCTTCAGCCAAATATGCTAGAACTAAGATTCACTCACTCCCTCTTGCCTCTCCCCTCTTCCCCCCACTGTAAAAGCTTTTTTCTTGCCTCTTTTATGTGAGATAATTTACCCCATTCTACCTCTTCCTTTCTCCTTCTCCTAGTACTTTCTTCTCTTGCCCTTTAATTTTATTTTTTAGATATTATCCCCTTCATATTCAACTCACCCTGTGCCCTCTGTGTGTATATGTACATTCATATATATACATATATGTATGTATATATGTGTGTATGTGTATCTATATATGTGTATGTATGTACATACGTACGTACGTATATTCCCTCCAACTACCCTAATACTAAGAAAGATCTCATGAGTTACAAATATCATCTTTTCATGTAGGAATATAAATAGTTCAACTTTATTAAGTCCCTTGTGATTTCCCTTTCCTGTTTCCTTTTTCATGCTTCTCTTGACTCTTGTGTTTGAAAGTAAAATTTTCTATTAAGGTCTGGTCTCTTCATCAAGAATGCTTGAAAGTCCTCTGTTTCATTGAATTTTCAATTTTCCCTTGACGTATTATACTCAATTTTGCTGGGTAGGTGATTCTTGGTTTTAATCCCAGCTCCTTTGACCTCCAGAATATCATATTCCAGACCCTCTGATCCCTTAATGTAGAAGTTACTACATCTTGTGTTATCCTGATTGTGTTTCCACAATACTTAAATTACTTCTTTCCGGCTGCTTGCAATATTTTCTCCTTGACCTGGAAACTCGGGAATTTGGTGACAATATTCCTAGGAGTTTTCTTCTTGGGATCTTTTTCAAGAGGCAATTGGTAGATTCTTTCAATTTCTATTTTACCCTCTGGCTCTAGAATATCAGGGAAGTTTTCCTTGATAATTTCTTGAAAGATGATGTCTAGGCTCTGTTTTTGATCATGGCTTTCAGGTAGCAATTTTTAAATTCTCTCTCCTGGATCTATTTTCCAGGTCAACTGTTTTTCTAATGAGATATTTCACATTGTCTTCTATTTTTTCATTCTCTTGGTTTTGTTTTATAATTTCTTGATTTCTCATAGAGTCATTAGCTTCCATTTGCTCTATTCTAATTTTTAAGGAATTATTTTCTTCAGTGGTCTTTTGGAACTCCTTTTCCATTTGGCCAATTCTGCTTTTTAAGGCATGCTTCTCCTCATTGGTTTTTGGAGTTCTTTTGCCATTTGGGTTCTTCTATTTTTTAAGGTGTTATTTTCTTCAGTATTTTGGGGGGTCTCCTTTAGCAATCTGTTAACTTTTTAAAATTATTTTCTCGCATCACTCTCATTTCTCTTCCAATTTTTTCCTCTACTTTTCTTACTTGGTTTTCCAAATCCTTTTTGAGCTCTTCCATGGCCTGAGACGAATTCATATTTTTCTTGGAGGCTTTGGATGTAGGAGCTTTGACTTTGTTGTCTTTTTCTGGTTGTCTGTTTTGATCTTCTTTGTCACCAAAGTAAGATTCTATATTCTGATTTTTCCCCACTGTTTGCTCATTTTCCAAGCCAATTACTTGACTTTTTAACTCTCTGTTAAGGTATGACTCTTCTTACAGTGTGAAGGGTGTACTGTCCCAGGCTTCAGGGGGTTTGTGCAGCTATTTTCAGAGATATTTCTAGGGACTTGTAAATTTTCAGTTCTTCCATGGTTGTATGATCAAAGGAGAAGGGGTTAATCCTCACCTGATTTGTGCTCTGGTCTGTGGATGACCACAAGCACTCTTTTCTGCCTTGGAACTGTGAGGAGGATTCCCTCTCCACTGCTGCCACAAGTTCTGCCATGCCAGTGCTCCTCCTCGTCCTAGAGCTGCCACCCAGGACTGTGACCCGGAGTCAAGCATAGGCAAAGCAAGAGAATCCTGCAATCCCTCTCTGATCAGCCACTCCATACCCCCCAACATCTGTGGGCCAAGAACTCCAGAAACAGCCACTGCCCTGGGGCTATGGCCTGACCATGCTCCTCTCTGGAGGATGGATCTGATAGACCTTTCCCACTGACTTTCTAAGTTGTCTTTGGTATTTATGGGTTGAGAAGTCTTGAAACTACCACAGCTGCCAGTGATTCAGTCCCCTGAGGCCTACTCCTCGTGTTGCTGGGGCCCACTCTGTGCCAGTGTTGCCCACACTAGACTGCTCTCCATTCTCAGGCTGGTGCAACAGACTTTTCCTATTGACCTTCCAGGTTGTCTTGGGCTGGAAATTTTTCTCACTCTGTCATTTTGTGGGTTCTGTTGCTCTAGAATTTGGTTATAGTCAAATTTTACAGGTATTTGGAGAGGTTTGGGGGAGAGCTCAAGCAAGTCCTTCCTTTTTTTTCTGGTGAGGCAATGGGGGTTAAGTGACTTGCCCAGGGTCACACAGCCAGTAAGTGTTAAGTGTCTCAGGTTACATTTGAACTCAGGTCCATCATGACTCCAGGACCAATGCTCTCTCCTCTATACCATCTTGGCTCTGCCCCAGTCAGGCAACACTTCTTTAGATCATACTAGCATAAAACACATAATGAGACATGTAAATGAGATGTACAAAGAGAAATCAAACATAACTCCTGTCCTCAAGGAGCTTTCACTATAGTATTTTCATCATGCTATGGTCATTTTGTCCCATGCCCCCCTCAAAAAACCCTTGTATCTGAGTTAAAGAAGTGATAAAGCAATTATTTAAAGTAAAAAGACATGTATACAAACAAATGGAATATAAAATAGATAAAGTAGTTGCTTAAAAAAGGCAGTCCTGTAAGAGTTCAAAGGAAAGAAAAATCACCACTGGATAGGGGAAATAAGAAAAGATTTCATGGTGGAAGTAGTACTTGAGTTTATCACTGAATGACTGATAGCTTTCCAACATGAAAAAGAAAAGTATTTAGGCACTGAGAATAGTGTAAATAATAGCAGAGTGGGAAAACACAAGATGTTCTCAGGAAACAATAAATAAATTAGTTTGGCTGGAAGGAGAGTGGTATTAGATAAAGCTGGAAATGTAGGTTGGAATTAAATTGTGGAGGTAAGGATTTTAAACTCTTTGGTAGTCCACAAAGAAAAACTGAACATTGTTTTTTGCAGTAATAATTCAACCAGAACTCTGGCCTTGGTATGGGAAGTAGAAAGTAAAAGAACTTATTGATAAGCTTCTAAATTTTTTTCACCAAAGACTGAATAATAATTACCCAATATAATTTTTAATATTATTACCTGGAATTTGGAAGGCTAATTACTTTCAGCTCATCTACACATAATCCCACCTCCATTCTTGGGAAATTGTATGGACTATGTAATCAAAAGTCAGATAAAGGAAGATGGCAGAGTAGGTCAGAAAATTCCAAGCTCTCAATATTTTCCCCCACAAGAGAGATAAAATAGAGCCTCAAGGCAAACATGAAGTGCTCAAAATAAATAAAAATAGGGGCTGAACAGGGATTTTCCTGGGACAGTCTGAAAAGATCTGAAGAAAAATCCCAAGGAGAGGTTTGGTCCCTGTGAAGAGTAAACACCATGAGGGGAGTTGAGCTTCTGAGCCAGAGAAGATCAAGGGAACCTCTGCTGACAAGGAATGACAGACCCAGCTGTGCTGTGGAGATGCAGCCAGCCAGGATATGCCTGGTGAATGCAGAAGCAGTGATTTGGAGACTCAGCTGGCTGTGGGCACTTACAGGAGGCTGGAGGTCTTGGTTCCAGTTCCAGGCCAGAGGAAAGAACTAACAGAGGATCTGAAGCCAGAGGCACCACCCCCTATCCCCCAGACTTAGAGGTGATTACAAAAACTAAACTACTACAAATTAAAAAATGCACAGGCAAAGGAGAAAGAATCTAACCATAGAGAATTACTATGTGAATAGAGAAGGCCAGGATTCATTTTCAGAGAAGATACAAAAGCAAAGAAATCCTCTTCTACCCCAAAGAGTAATGTCAAATGGTTACATACCCAAAAAGAATTCACAGAAAACTCAAAAAAGACTTTAAAAAATGAAATTGAGGAAAAGTTTAAAAAAATAAGAACAATCCTAGAAAAACAAGAAGATTATGAAAAGAAAGTCAACCAATTAGAAAAGGAGATCCAGAATCTTAAGGAAAAAAACAACTCCCTGAAGGAGAAACCAACGAAGTTATGAGATCAAGAAATAATAAAACAAAATACAAAGAATGAACAAATAGACATGAAAGTAAAACGTCATAAGAAAAACAACTGATTTGGAGAACAGATCAAGAAGAGATAACATGGAGCCAAGATGGCAGCTGGAAAGCAGGGACTCACTTAAGCTCTCCCCCAGATCCCTCCAAACACCTGTAAAAAATGGATCTGAACAAATTCTAGGGCTGCAGAACCCACAAAATAGCAGAGGGAAACAGGGGTCCAACCCAGGATAGCCTGGATGGTAGCTGGGAAGGGCCTATCACATGGTGCTGGAAGCGGAGCGCATCCCCATGTGGGCGCCACGAGGACCAACCAGACCAGGGGTCCAGCAGAGCAGGCCATAGGGCCCTCAATCATTGAGCTGTGGCAGTTCCAGACTTCTCAATGCACAAACGCCAAAGACAACAGAACAGGTTAATGGAAAAACTGTAGGATCACAGTGAGAGGAGTACGCAGTTGGACCCAGCCCTGAGGGTGGCAGAGGTGATGCAGCGCTGCCAGTGGCAGCAGCAAGAAGCATCCACAGCTGCTTCCACAGCTTCAGCTGTGGTTGCTTCCAGCCCCAGGCACTCCCAGTGGGAGGAATTAAGTGGTGGATCAGAGTGAGAATGCAGGGCTTGCTTTGCCCTGCTGGGATCTGGGTTGCAATCCTGGTTGCCTGTTCTTGGGGAAGGAGCAGCACTGGTGTGGCAGAGCTTGCTGTGTTGAAGTAACTCTGAAAACAGCAATGCAGCCCCTAAAGTTTGGGACAAAGTACTCTCTATTCCACAAGAAGCCATACCCTGACAAAAAGCTCAAGGGTCAAGTAGTTGGCTGGGAACATGGTCAGGCATCAAAAATGGACTCAGACTCAAACTCAGACTTTAGAATCTTTTTTTGGTGACAAAGAAGACCAAAACATACAGCCAGAAGAAGTCAACCAGTCAAGGAGCCTACATCAAAAGCCTCCAAGAAAAACATGAACTGGTCTCAGGCCATGGAAGAGATCAAAAAGGATCTGGAAAAGCAAGCTAGAGAAGTAGAGGAAAAATTGGGAAGAGAAACGAGAGTGATGTGAGAAAACCATGAAAAACAAGTCAACAACTTGCTAAAGGAGACCCAAAAAATACTGAAGAAAATAACACCTTAAAAATAGACTAACCCAAATGGCAAAAGACCTCCAAAAAGTCAATGAGGAAAAGAATGCCTTGAAAGGCAGAATTAGCCAAGTGGAAAAGGAGGTCCAAAAGACCACTGAAGAAAATACTACCTTAAAAATTAGATTGGAGCAAGTGGAAGCTAGTCACTTGATGAGAAATCAAGATATTATAAAACAGAACCAAAGGAATGAAAAAATGGAAGACAATGTCAAATATCTCATTGGAAAAACCACTGACCTGGAAAAATAGATCCAGGAGAGATAATTTAAAAATTATTGGACTACCTGAAAGCCATGATCAAAAACAGAGCCTAGACATCATCTTTCAAGAAATTATCAAGGAAAACTGCCCTGATATTCGAGAGCCAGAGGGTAAAATAGAAATTGAAAGAATCTACCAATTGCCTCTTGAAAAAGATACCAAAAAGAAAACTCCTAGGAATATTGTCACCAAATTCCTGAGTTCCCAGGTAAAGGAGGAAATACTACAAGCAGCCAGAAAGAAACAATTTGAGCATTGTGGAAACACAATCGTGATAACACAAGATCTAGCAGCTTCTACATTAAGGGCTCGAAGAGCTTGGAATATGATATTCCAGAGGTCAATGGAGCTAGGATTAAAACCAAAAATCACTTACCCAGCAAAACTGAGTATCATGCTCCAAGGCAAAATATGGATTTTCAATAAAATAGAGGACTTTCAAGCTTTCTCAGTGAAAAGACCAGAACTGAATAGAAAATCTGACTTTCAAACACAAGAATCAAGAGAAGCATGAAAAGGTAAACAAGAAAGGGAAATCATAAGAACTTCCTAAAGTTGAACTGTTTTGTTTACATTCCTACATGGAAAGATGATATGTGTAATTCATGAGACCTTTCTCAGCATTTGGGTTGTTGAAGGGAATATGCATATATACAGGTAGAGGGCACATGGTGAGTTGAATATGAAGGGATGATATCTAAAAAATTAAATTAAATTAAGGGGTGGGAGAGGAATATATTGAGAGGGGGAGAAAGGGAGAAATAGAATCGGGTAACATCTCACATGAAAGTGGCAAGAAAAAGCAGCTCTGCTGGAAGGGAAGAGGGGGCAGGTGAGGGGGAATGAGTGAATCTTGCTCTCATCTTATTTGACTTTTGGAGAGAATAACATACACACTAAATTGGGCATCTTACCCCATAGGAAAGTAGGAGGAAGGGGATAAGAAAAGGGGGAGGATAGAAGGGAGGGCAGAGGGGGGAGGAGGTAATCAAAAGCAAACATTTTTGAAAAGAGACAGGGTCAAGGGAGAAAATTGAATAAGGGGGGACAGGATAGGATGGAGGAAAATATAGTTAGTCTTTTACAACATGACTGTTATGAAAGTGTTTTGCATAATGATACATGTGTGGCCTATGTTGAACTGCTTCCCTTCTTAGGGAGGGTGGGTAGGAAGGGAAGAGGGGAGAGAATTAGGAACTCAGCGTTTTAAAAGAAGATGCTCAAAAAAAAGTTGTTTTTGCATGCAACTGGGAAATAACATATATAGGCAATGGGGCATAGAAATCTATCTTAACCTACAAGAAAGTAAGGGGAAAGGGGATGGGAGGGAGTGCAATGACAGAAGGAAAGGCTGACTGGGGAATGGAGCAATCAGAATATATGTGATCTTGGAGTGGGGGGGTAAAGATAGGGAGAAAATTTATAACTCAAAATGTGGAAATCAATGCTAAAAACTAAAAAAATAATAATAAAATATGGAATTCAAAAAAAGAAAAACTAAGTAAATGAATGAATAGACTGTTCTTCTTTTTGTCTAAAGAGAAAGAAGAGAAAGCATAAGAATAACCAGACTAACCTTAAAGGTAAAATAAAAAAAAGAATCTTGATACAATAATATAAGAAATAATTAAAGAAAATTGTCCTGAGGCATTAGAACAAGAGGGGAAAGTAGAAATAGAAAAAATCCAGCAAGAGGCAAAGTGATCTGACAAGGGAAACCCACAGGAATAATATAGTCAAATTCCCAAATCCCCAGATCAAGGATAAAATATTATGAGCAACAAGAAAAAAAACTATTTAAATATGTTGTTGCCACAATTACAATCACACAAGGACTAGCAGCAGTGACACTAAAAGCCTGCAACTCTTGGAACACTACATATCAAAGAGCAAAAGAACTGGGGTACTGGCCAAACATATCATACCCAGAAAAGCTCAGCATAATCTTGAATGAAAAAAAAAACATGAACACAACAAATTGTCAGACTTTCAGGACTTTGTTTAAAAAAAAAAAACTAAACTTAATAGAAGATTTGACAAACAAGAGCCAAGAGAAATATAAGGCACATACCAAAGACAAGGTACTCATGAAGAAAGACTGTTTACCTTTTATGTATGTAAAATGTATGGCTGAGACTGTGATTAGTAATTGCATAGTTTGTAAGAATGATTGGAGTAGACCTGTGTATGATATGACTTTAAAAAGTAAAACCACTTAGGAATAGTTAAATAGAGTAATTATCTTATATATAAGTCAGGTGCAAAAGGAAGAATTAGATGAGGGAGGTGGGCTGTTAATTCTGGAAACCTACTTTCATCGGGAATGGTTCAAGAGGAAAAAAAAATATATATATATATGTATATATACATATATATGTATATATACATATATATATATAGAGAGAGAGAGAAGAATATAGAAGTCTTCTAAATTCAGAAGGAAATAAAATGCTAAGGGGATAGGGAGTGGGGAGAGGATAAGGGAGGGATCTCTAGAGGAAAGAGTGAGAAAATAGTGTGAAGGGGGGTATAGAAGTTATTTAATGAGAAGGGAAGGATAAGGGAGGGATCTTTGGAGGGGGATAGATTAAGTCATAGGAGGGTAAGGTAGTGGATAGAAGTAAAGTAGAAGAGTTAGGAGGGATAGGAATTAAGGGATACGTACAAACATAAAAACAAAGATTAGGAGTAGAATGTTTTAGGGAAAGTATATGTTTATATATGCATGTGTGTGTGTGTACATAAGTAAATGTGTATGTATATATCTATAAATATATCCATGTTTAATTTTAGCCTTCTGGGGGGAGGGGAGAAGAAGATGGAAAGAAGAGCAAAGTAAAAAGTGCACAGCAGAGAACAAAAGAAAACCTACGAGGAAGCAAAGAAAAGATGGACAGCTCTCAACACAATGCACAGTATTTATTACATAGCCTGTCTTGAAATGGAAATTTATTGCTATATATTTTGAATCCTCTCCTAGTTCTGCTGTGCACATGTTTCTTTTTCTTATTTTCTATTTAAGTTTTAGTATTTAAGTCTATATAAAAAGATTAAAAAATCAGATAAAAGAATGATGATGATTCATATCTACAATCTTAAAACAAAAAGGAAAACAAATACCAAGAAAACATTAAAATGAGATAGAATTAACTTTTAAAATTTTAAGATAAAAGTAAATAAAGCAACTAATTAAAATCAATGTCAATGAGTTTTGATTTTATGTAGGCTAGGAAGAGTGTCTTTTCTTGTTTCACTCTTTCTACTTTTACTCTTTTTTTATAGGCAGGGCAGGGCTGGGAGGGGAGGGGAGGGGAGGGGAGGAAAGAGAAGAGAAGGGGAGGGGAGAGGAAGGAAGGAGACTGAAGGGAAGGGAAGGGAAGGGAAGGGGAGGGAGGGGGAGGGGACGGAAGGAAAGGGAAGGAATGTACCAATGACATCGGAAAGAGTTCAGAAGAAAGATAGGATCCTACTAAAATGCTTCAATGCTTCAGAGGAAGTTAGCTCAGGAGGGATTGAAGATGCCTGGGAACGAAATTATGAAAACAAACAAAGAAAAGAAACAATCTGTATCAGGAGTAAAAATAGCATTTGTCTGAAGAGAACAATGTGGATGCACAGGAAACTTACCAACTAACTTAGATTTTTAAAAGAAATGGACAAAGATGGAATCAAATAAAGGTAAAGGAAGATAAGTGTAAGAGTATGGCCTGGTCTTATAGAAAAAGAGTGTCAGGAATGACAAAGCTCAGAATGAATGGGACTGGGGAAAGAAGGACGCCAAGAAGGGTTTTGCTTAGATGTACTGAAAGAAAGAGGAATATCAAAGATAGGGTCCAAGATCTTGGCTTAGGAGTGCACAGGAAAATGACAACTGACAAAGATAGAAGTTATTGCTAGAACTGCTCCAATCCTATTGTATTTGGTTTTTTTTTCTGCAAAAGAAAATGACCTTTACATTGGAAATGACAGAACAAAAATGACAAGAGAGTTGACACTCAAAATAATAAACGGTTAAAGAGCACCAAACTGCCCATGGTGAGTTCAAGTGACCTGGTCCAAATGAACTATGTCCTAAAGAACTAAAAGATGTGACAAGTGTGATTGCTATGCCAATGTGATATTTGAAATATCACAGAAAAGAGGAGAGTTACCACAAGATTGGAGAAAAAACAAAATATATTGATTTTCCAAAAACAAAATAAAACAGTCTGCAAACTGTCATTCAGTGAATTTGATCTCTATTCCTAGGAAAATACTAGAAAAGAGTATTAAAGGGATGGTTGGTCAACATCTAGAGAGTGAAGAGGTGATTACAAAGAAAATAGCTTCATTAAGAATAGATCAGGCCAAAATAACCTTGTTTCCATTTTGGACAAAATTACTGGACTAGAACATGTGGAGAAAGCTGTAGTTATAGTTTATTTAGTTATATGTAGTTATAGTTTATTAAGAGTTAGCAAAAGTTTTTGATAAACTATTTTATAATATAAGCTTTTTTTTACATGGCCAAGGTGAGAATTTGTTAAATTTGGCTATGGATAGCTGTTGTAAGGGTTTTCCTTTTCTTTTTCTAATGTAGGGGGAAATATGAGAGGGAGAGAAAATAAATACTTATTAATTAAAAATATAAAATAAAATAATTTTAAATATAAAACAAAGAAGATGAACATCTGAAATTATTTTTGTGGATTAAATGGAGAGATATGGCTTAGACAATGACAATAACTGATTCAAAACTAGCTCTAGAAGGATGGACTCAAAAAGGAGTTGTTAATTATTCAATGTGGTGGAAAGATTCTAGTATAGCACTGTAGGGAACCATGCTTTGTACTGTTTAACATTTTATTAATGAATAAAAGTATGGAGTACAATTTCATCCAATTTACATAGACACAAAGTTGGATAACAGAGTCAACATCCAAAAATATCTAAAACAGTGAGCTGAATAAGATGAAATTCATTAGGGATAAATATAAAGTCTAGCATTTGAGTACAAAAAATTCAATTTTACAATTATAAGGTGGGAGACGCATAGTTAGACAACAGTTCTGGAAATGATCTAGGAGTTTTAATGCACTACAAGCTCAATATGAGCCAGCAGTAAAATATGGCAGCCAAAAAACCCCAACCTAATATGATCTTGGGTTGCATTAAGAGAACAGCTTCTAAGAATTTCAAGATGATACTCCCACCATATTCTACCCTCGTCAGACTTTATGGAGTACTATGGTGAGTTCTAGGTGCCAAAGCTTATAAAAGAGATTAATAATCTGAAATGTGTCCAAAGGAGATGTTAAAAGACCTTGACTCCATGTCATATGAAGACTGGTTGAAGGAACTGGGCATGGTTGGCATGAAGAAAAGAAACCTTATGGGGGACATGATAGCTGTCTTCAAATACATGAATTGAAGAGCAGTTATGTGGAGGAGGGACCACTTATGTCCAGGGTGCAAACCCAGCAATAATAGAAGAAGTTGCAAAGAGTAATGGATAGATGCTACAATTTAGGCTCAATGTTAGGAAAATTTTCCTAACAACCAGAGCTGTCTAAAAATAGAAATTTGTTACCACTAAAAGTGGTGCATTCCCCCTCTTTGGCGGTGTTTAAGGAGAAGATGATGTTGTATAGTGGGAAATCCTTTTTGTGTTGTGTATGGGTTTCAAAAAAGATGGCTATTGAGCTCCCTTCCAATTCTCAAATCCTATAATTCTGAGAATAAATAGCTACAATTCTCTTCTCAGATTCTTGATCCCACAATTTGCCACTCCCATTTTCCCACCACCACCTATTATAACACCAATATCAATTCCGGTATCAATTCCACTCTTTGCTTTCTGAAGTTTTCTCTTTTACCTTAAAATGTATAACTGCATTTAAGTTAAATATATGATTAAATAGCAATTTTAAACAAAAATGCAAGTGTCATTATTACCTTAAAAACTAAGAATATACTAATTTAGTAATGTGAATTGACAACTAATTACATACCACAACAATCAGGGCAATTTGGATGTACCAAAGCATTCATCCCATATCCTGGACGGCAACGATTAATCCACACCATTTTCAGAGTACCTTCAATATAGTATATCTCAGGAAGTGGCTCTGAATGTCTTCCCAGAACTTCCACTTGTTGGATAAAAAATCTCTCTATAAGATTTTTAGCCTAACAATATAGATTGAAAAAAAAGTTAGTTCTATGTTACATTTAATATAGAATTTTTATAATTGTTTTTTGTTTGCAGCTGGGGAAAAGAAGTCAGTACAGTTTGTATTTTTAGATATTCCAATATAATGCTATACAATAATTATGCTTTATACATTTATTCTACATAACCTCGGGGCCCTCAACATTCTTTTTTTATTATGTATCAATTGCTATTCCTATTCAATATAGCAACTATTTCGTACCTCTTCTTTTCTTAATTTGCAGCTCCAACAGTCCTTTCTTCTTTCTTACTTTACTGAGATAGAGATCATTCAACAGGATATTATTCAACTGCCAACCTTAATATGTCTTCATTTAAATATACATACACATATAATTAATATTTTAACATCACTGAAATTTCTCCCAATATCTCTCTCCATCCCAGAAAGCCATCCTATACAACAAAGTTTCATGGTTTTGTTTTGTGTTGGGTTTTTTTTTTTAAGAAAATGAGGAACAGAAAAAAGATCAACATATTTTAAAATCTGACAATACATGTACTGATCAATACCCAACGAAGACTCCATCCCATACACCTGTAGCCCCTGCCAATTTTTTAAAGGAGTTAGGAGAATGGTCTTGTCATATCTCTTCTTAGGGGCCAAGCGTATTCTTTGCAATTCTGGAACATTTATTTTTATTGTTTTATGATTTTTAAAATTTACATTGTTGTAGTCAATGTATGTATTGTTTTCTTGGCTCTCCTTACTTTGTTCTGCATAAGTTTAATTTTTCCTATGCTTTTCTGCATTCATCACATTCATTTTCTTAGAGCATAGCAAATTATTATTATTATTATCATTATTATTAGAGCATGACAATATTCTATTATATTCATGTATCATAATTTTAAGCCATTTCTTAAATGATGGACATCTATGTGTTTCCAACTTTTGGAAAGGCTTTTGGTCTTACATATTTTCTACTTGTCTATACACTTTAAATGTCAAACTTTTGGATATCCAAGAAATTTGATACAAAGATTTTTTTCCTCTTCTCTTCTTATCCTGTGTCCATTAATTTGATTTATGCCAAAGCTTTTTGATTTTGTGTCCCCAAAATTATCTATTTTATCTTTTTTAATTGCCTCTATACCTTCTTTTTGGTTAAAAATACATCTACTATAGCTAGGAAAGATGTATGTTCTGCTTCTATTGAAAATTTTAATGGTATGATTTTTTAATATTCAGGTTGTATATTTATTTTGAATATATTGTGGAATATGGTATAAGGTATTGGTCTAAGCCCAGTTTCTGACAGACTGTTTTCAAGTTTTCCCAACAGTTTTTAAATCAAGTAAAAAGTTGTTTACCAAGTAATTTGTTTTTGAGTTTATCACACACATGATTATTGAGCTCCATTATTTCTGATTTTTCTTCCTTGTCTAACCTATTGCAGTGACCTACTCTTCTTTAAATAATTTTTTACTGTCTTTTTTTGCATCATCATAGTCCTCCCCAGTATCCTTCTCTCTCCTTCTGAGTCATTTTATATAACAAACAGTACTTTTTAAAGAAAAACGAGGAAAAAATCAGCACAATTAATATTCTGAAAAAAGTCTGAAAACATACGACAATCACTTTTTTTTTACTTGTTCTTTCCTTTACAATGCTGTAATCTTTGTATATATTGTTTTCTTGGCTCCGTTTACTTCATTCAGCATCAATTCATACAGATCTGTCCATGATTCTCTGTATTCGTTACAGTCACTACTTCTTACAGCATAAAAATATTAAATTACATTCTCATACCACAATTTGTTTACTCACTCCCCAATCAATGTACATCTACTTTGTTACCAATTTTTTGTTATCACAAAAAGTACAGGAAAAGGAAAATATAGGCATTTTCTTCTTGTCAAGGTCAATGGCTGTCTTGGAGTACAAGCCCAATCATGGTCTCTCTGGGTCAAAGGGTAGAAACATTTTAGTCACTTTATTTGCATAATTTCAAATTGCTTTCCAAAATCATTATACTAATAAACAGCTCCAGCAACAATGTATTAGAGTGACTATCATTCCACAACCCTTCCTACATTGACTACTGACATCTTTGCCATTCTGCAGAATGTAAAAACTTTAGGGGTTTTTTTGGTTATTAATGCTTTGTAGATCTCTTTAGTATGTTTGTTAATAATTTGCAATTCTTTTTCTTATAACTGTGTATATTCTTTGACCACTTGTCTATTGAGGAATGGCTGTTGATCTTATATATGCATTTATAAGTACTGGATGTCAAACCCTTATCAGAGAAATTTGACACAAAAATTGTTTTTTTCCTTCTGTATTAATTTTGTCTGTGCAGAAGCTTTTCAGTTTCATGTAATCAAAGTTAATTATTTTATCTTTTGTAGTTATTTGCTTCTGTCTCATTTAGTTAAAATGTATCTCCTGCCCATAGCTATGAAAGGTATCTCCTATGATTTATTTCTCTTTTAATTGTTTTTTATAATGTGATGTTTAATTTTAAGGTCCCCTGTCCACATAGATATTGTAGAATATGATATAAGATCTGAGCCTAATTTCTGCCAATCTCCTTTCCAATTTTCCCAGTAGGTTTTATCAAGTTTTTTCTTTGAGTAATTTATGTTTTCCACTTTATCAAATGCTGGGTAACTGAGTTCCATGGTTGCTGATTTGCCCTTGTCTACTCTATTCCATTGATTTGTTTTTGAACCAATGACACATGGTTTTGATGACTATTTCTTTTCATCATTTCCCTTGATATTTTAATTATTGTGCTTTTCCAAATAAATTTTATAATTTTGTCAACTTCCATGAAATGTTCCTTTGATAATTTAATTTGTATATCATTAAAAGTATAAAATAACTTGGCAGTACATCATTTTTATTATATTGGCATAGCCTTGCCACAACACTGAATATTCTTCTAGCTATTTAGATTGCTTTTAATTTCTTTAAGGACCACATTATAATTGAATCTATACAAATTTTCCATGTGCTTTGGTACACGGAGCCCCAGAAACTTTATGAATTTTGTAATAATTTGGAATGGAATTTGCATTTCTATCACAGCCTCTTGGATTTTTTTATTTTTATTTAGAAATGCAGTTGATTTTTGAGGGTTTATTTTGTAGCCAGCAACTTTGCTAAAGTTATTAATTACTGTGATTTGTATCTTTGTTGATCCCCTAGCATTTTCCATCATATCATTAGCATTAAGGATACTTTCACTTTTTTATCTATCATTATTCCTTTAATTTCATTCTCATCTTATTGCTATTGCTAGCATTTACAAAGCTGTATTAAATAATGAGTGGGTTGATGATCTACTTTTCTATTTTTAAACCCATACAAAAAGGTTTGATAACTGCTGCTTTATAACAGTCTGAGATCTATAAGTGCTATTTCCCATTCATTCCTATCTTTTTCATGTTTCCCCCTGATATTTTAGATCTTTTGTTCCTCCAAATGAATTTGGGTATTTTATTAAGTTTTGCAAAAATCCCTAGTTTAATTGGTACTGTCAATTAACTTTGGTAGTGTTGTCAGTGTTTGGTACTGTTGTCATCTTTATTACACTGACACAGACCAGACATGAACATTGAATATTCCTCCTGATATTTATTTCTCTAAGAAATATTTTGTAATCAAATCTACATTGACTCCCAAATATTTTATGAATTTTATAGTTATTTTGAATGGAAATTCCATTTCTCATAAAGTTTCCTTTACCTTCCTCAGAAGAGTGTATATAAATATTCTTTTATGATTCTTTATTTGTTAATATGCATTTATGATTCTTCTTTTCCTTGAGTAGTTTTTGAGATGGAGGAAACAAACTTATCCTAAACCTGATATGTTTATCATACAATGAGTTTCTTTTCTAGAAAGGATGATATTCTCCATAATTTTGGAAAACCTCAGATCTGACACACCCCTAAGTTTTTGTTTTAGAAATTTCCCCCAAGTTTTACTTTAGGGGAGGGGTGAGAAGAGGGGAAAACTAGAGGAAAAAAAAGAAAGAGAAAGCCTAATACTCTAAGATGAATCTGGGTCTGTATGAGTCCAGAGTTGGAACCCTTTGTGGGAGGTGGCCTCTTGGGTAATTAATCACACTTAATATAAAGGATTTCCTTTGACCTTCCTATGCCTTTAAGTCATCCCATGTACTTTTACTACCAAACTTGATAGAGTATTCTATATCTGCTATCTAAATTTCCTCACATCCTAACCACTTTTCAAATCATGGCAATTCGATGTCTATCACTACCCCCATTATTGAAATAGCTCTTTCCAAGTTCATTAATGGCCTTTTATTGACAAATCAATGTTGTTGTTGTTGTTGAACCCTCAATTCCCTTAATTGACTGGTTGACTCTTGAAGTATTCAATACTTTGAACTATTCCCTCCTTCTTAATAGCCTCTCCTCCCTTTGCTTTGCCAGCAACTCTCATGGCTCTTTCCCATACCTTTCTTTCTTTTTTGATCTCTATTGCTTATACCTCACTCACTTTCCATCCTTTAAAAATAACTGTTACCCAATGTACTAACTTGGGCCTTCTTCTCTTCTATCTCTACACTCTTTTCCTTGGTGATTTTATCCTTTGCTATGACTTCGAGTATTCTATGCAAAAGACATTAAAAATGTCACCTTCCCTGACCTCTTCCTAGACATCTAGCCACGTATTTATAACTTGCTCTTGATTATCTCAATATTGATATGCCTCCAGAATCTCAAATTCACATATTTAAAACTGAACTTACCATTTTCCCTTGAAATTTGCTCCTCCCTCCATCACCAGCTTTCCATTCTTTTATACTTATATTCATTATGTAATAACCTCTGCTACCTCCATATCCTCATTTCCAAATTTCTACCTACCCACAAATTCCTGCTTATTTCTGCATCTGTCCTCTCCCTACCATTCTCAAAGTCATTACATTACTTTAGACTTTTTTGATAGATTTTCTGATTTCCAATGTCTTTCTCCTCTGATATATCTTATGAAATCTATCAATCAACAAGTATTTAAGTACTTCAAGTGTGCCAGACACAATGCTAGGTACAGAAGCCATGAATACAAAAGTCAGATTGTCCCTGTGCTCAAGGAGATTACATTCTACATATACACAAACAGGTAAATACAAAACATATACAAAATCAAAACAAAATAATCTGAAAGACACTTAACAACTATGAGATAGGAAAGGGCCTCTTACAAGAAGCAGCACTTGAGCTGAGCATTGAAAGCAGCAAGCTACTCTAATAGGTGAAGGCAATAAAGAAGGGCATTCCAGATATGAGTAACAGCCTCTGTGAAAAAAGGGAGTTGGAAGACAGAATGTTGTATATGGAAAACAGCAAGTATGTTAGTTAGAGTGGAGTGCTCCCAGAGCTGTTGCAAAGAAAAAATGAAATATTTTTTAAGTGTTTTGCAAATCTTAAAATTATATATAAATATAGATATAGATATACACATATTTTATATATATATATACATATATATATACTAGCTATTAATAGTAGTAGTATAAATGCATCAATGGAGATACCTTCAATCATGCAAGAAAAATAGGCAGCAAAAGGCCTTAAATAACAAAGACAGGAGTTTATACTTTAGCCTAGAAGCAGTAAAGAAGCCATTGGGGCTTTTTGACTAGATTGGTCAGACCTGTTTCAGATATGTCAATTTGGTGGTTGTATGAATCTCTGAAAACTGCCCACTCTTCTTCTGTTCCACTGTTGCCAACCGTGCATTGGTTCAGCTTTCCCTCCAAGTTAGAAATGATCTGTTCATGCTTGGAGAAGCAGTCTTAATGTATTGACATTAAGTCTTCTGGTAGTTGTCTTGCCTTGGGTTTGCCAATTTTATTGAAAGCAAATATTTAGTTTGGAGAGGATAAGTTTATGATCACTCCAGGACTCCACCTATAACTTTCGTCACTCTCACATCCTGTCTGCCTCTTCTCCTTACAATGACATAGTCTATTAAATACCAATGTTTGCTGCAAGGGTACATCCATGAAGTTTCATTACATTTAGGTAAATGGAAGACAGTATTGGTAATAAGGTCATGAAAAATACAAGTCTTCAATAGTACATGACCACTGCTGTTGCTGTTTCCAACTCCATTTCTCCCAAGGATTCCCTGCCATGTCTGATAATCTGTGCCTACTCTGGTGTTAAAGTCACCCAGAATTATAAGCCTGTCCTCTTCAGCACACTGATGATGAAGGACTCCAGGTCTGCATGAGTCCTCAGGGTTCATCATGGTGGGAGTATACACACTGATTATAGTGGTGTGGTGCTTTCCTGCAAGGGGCAATTGCATTGTCATGAGTCTGTGGTTCACTCCTTTGGAGTGTGGGGTGGCGGGACATACAAGCTTGTTGACTCGATTAGTTTTGATTGCAAAACCTACACCAGCTTCGAGGTGCTCCCTATCACGTTTATCCAGCTCCAACTTTGGTAAGATGACCTTAGTTTGCCATCCTATCTTCACTCAAGACTGCTATGTACATGCAATACCTGCTGAGTTCTCTTTCAACAAGAGCTTTTTGTCTTTCAAATCTATTGAATTTTGCACTATCCACAAGTGTGCACATATTCCATGTACCAATGATGAATGGAATCATCTTTGCAAAATCTTTTGTAGAATTTTTTGGCTTTTGAGCACAGAGTGGGATACCTACCTGTCACAGCAAGTAAGCCAGGGTTAGGTGAAACAGACAATTTTTAGGACCTCCTTTCTAGTCATGCCAGGAAGGAGTATGCTCCTTTAAAAAGACTGCTCAGATACCCAGGGGGCTCCTGAATCCCACTGCTGCTTCAGTCCAGTGAGATGACCCTGTGACCTGTGATACCTGTGTTCAGGGTTGTGACTTCAGCTGCCACGGTATCTGCACTTACTGCTTAATCACTTGCTAGTCACCACAGGACTTTAAGGTAGGTAAAAATGGTAAAATGGTATGGGTAACATCTTTTGACTTGGATGTAAGTGAGACAGAGTTGCATAAAGTCATTGGCCTCTCTCTTGCAGTCACTGAAGTCCAGTGGCAAGATAAAAATCAAGATGACTGGCAATGTCTTGGGATGCAGTGGTTGACACTGGCTTCTTCAATGTCTAACCAAACTCTAAGAGGTCCACAGCACCTGCTTTGGTTGCTCTTGTTGCCTTTTGGAACAAATTGTTCTCATCTGCCCATTCCATCAGGGGAAGCCTTCACATACTTTGGGTAGACACCTTCCCCCACACCAACTCATTGATGGGTTTAAGAACCCTACGTTACCTTCAACCTGGGTTAGCCCATCTGCTAAAATGGTTTGTCATGGTGTGGCTTCTGCACATACTACAGCTCCTTGGAGCCACCAGTGAGAGTTGGGTGGATCAGGTAAACACCAAAGGTAGAAAGCAGCCCTGAAAAGGACATGGCAGCTTTCATATCAGAGGTACAAGTCTTCCCTGAACACCCTACACCCCAAAAGACAAAAGTGAGATAGTCCCTTGTATTGGTAAACAAAACAGGCTTTTAGCACTCAGTTCAAGCAAGTGTCCTTGAAGAGTCTGGCCTTTGTTTCCTTGATTAGATTGAGAGTCCTCGGTGACTTCCTTGCCTCAGAGGAGGGCCTAGTTTACACATGAGTCTGAGTGACACGTTTGGGACATCAGAGGCTTTTAGACCACGTGGGTTTAAGTTGCCTCTTTGTGACGATTTTAGGCCACATGGGTAAGTTGCATGTGTGACTCACCCTTGACCCTGAAAAAGATATAAAACCAGGGGTTGTCTTTCTCTTTTTCAGAGCTCTTACCCACAGTCATGGTGGCACACGTGACTCTGGGCCAGCCCTTGTTATGAGCTCCCGGGCTGAACCTAGATGTTGGTAACTATGAATTGTATTTGGCCTATCTGTCGATGTTTGTAATTTGTTTGTATTTGCTCCAAAGTTCAAGGTGCTAGCTTTTCCCCCTGAACTTAGTGAATGGTATTTGTGTGCTGAATTAAAGTAAGCTTGTTAACCCCTTAATGTTGCTTTCCTTAGTAAAGCAGATCAAAAGAACCTGGGCTTTTGCAGCATACTGGTAGAGTGCTTGTTGTTGGGCTTGTGTTGGTCTTTCACCCCCCACAACAGCGGCTAGCCAGATTGTTGAAACATCCCTTTCCTCAAGTAACTTATATTCAACATCATCATTCTTTAGAGTGAAAGCAGTTGCTTCCTCTTAAAAAGGATTCAGCTTCTATACCTTGGAGAGTGCCTAATATTTATTACTTAGTTCCAAATGTTCAATGGTTTTCCTTCCTTTCTTCCTATGTATCACATCCTCCCACCCTCCAACTTCCTGACCCAGATTAGGAACCTCTTCATATTCCCTTTCTTCTTTGTTTTCATATTTCATTTTCAAAAAAACTATATTTCCCCTTATAATCAAAAATGTGGAGAAACATCAAACCCATTACATTAACTTTAAGGAGAAAACCTGAATTCTGACTATAGAAAACAATTACCTGGCCATGATTGACAAACATGATATACGCATTATGCACAATGCTTTTCCCCAAAGTTTCTGGAATTTACACCCTCAACCTTTTCTAATTCTTCCTACTAACTTCCTAAGAGTTCTCTCACCTCTAAGTTACTGCCTTGATAACCATATCCAATTTTCTCCTCTTCCTTGTATTCTCCATCATATGTGCTCCTCCTGTTTTCCATATCGTCTCCTTAAATTCTCATCCTTGTCTCCTCTTCCCCCAGGACTCCTTTCTCTCCTTCTCAAGACCTCATTCTGCTCATGAACTTCTTCCCCTTTTTGTCAGATCAATGAACCAATCAACAAGCATTTGTTAAGTACCCACCATGTGCCAGGCACTGCGCTTGGCACTAAAGATACAAAAACAGAAAAGCAACAATCCCTGCCCTCAAAGAGGTTTCCAGAGAGACAACACTTATACATAGGAGTATGTACAAAATAAATAAATGGTAATGGGTGGGAAAGAGGAGAATATAGCAACTGGAAGGACAAGGAAAGGCCTCCTATAGGATGTGGAATTTGACTTGAATAATAAAGGATACTAAGAATTCTAAGAGGTGGAAGTAAAGAGAAAGTACATCCTGGGTGTGGGGCATGGCTTATACAAAACACAGAAATTAGAAGTCAATAATGTACACTACAAATGGAAAGAAGTGTAGTTCTGGCTAGATGAGAGGCTATAAAAGGGAATAACAAACAATAGCTGAAAAGGTAGGTTGAAATAAGGTTGTAAAAGGATTCAGTTGCTAAACAGAAGAGTTTGAATTTGATTATAGAGATGATAAAGAACATGCTGAACAAGAAAATGTTATGGTCAGATCCGTGCATTAAGAATATCACTTCGGCAGCTGTGGGGAAGATGAATTGGAGAGGCTGGAGTCTAAAGGCAGGGACATCAATTAGTAGGCCACTGAAAAATAGCCAAGCAAAAGATGATAAAGGCTTTAACTAAGATGGCAGTTATATGGGTAGGAAAAAGGGGACATAGAGAGAAATTGCAGAAGCCAGAAGTAGCAAGACTTGACAACTGATCAGCTATGACAGGGGTGTGGGAAGAGAGTAAAGAGTCTTCCTTACTCTTCTCATTGTAGCAATACCCATAATACCATCAAGCAGGGGTTCTTAATATATTTCGTGTTTATGGAGCCCTCTGGAAGTCTAAGGAAGCCTAAGGGTGCCTATCTCAGAGTGATATTTTTGTTGCCTACATTTAAATAGGAAGGGAATAGGCTGGATTGCATTTGGAAAGCAGCAGTACTTTCAAACATCCAAAGCTGTACTCTAACACAAAAGCTCATCTTTTTAATACTAATATTATTTCTGTTGATGTAATAAGGCTGAGAATCATAGAACATCACAATCTCTAAAGAATTAAGTTTGTAGATTACACCAAAAAAAACCTTTTATGAGTAGGTAACATAGTCTACAGAGTTTTGGACTTTGAGAAAAGATTGGAGTTCAAATCCTGCCTTAGACACTAATAGTGTAACCCTCTCTCAGCCTTAGTTTCCCCATCTGAAAAGTGGGGATAATAACGCCACCTGCTTTTCAGGCTTACTGTAAATATCACATGAGTTAATACATAAGTGAGTTTGTAAACATATAAATTATTGCTATCATCATCATAATTTTTAAAATACAATGAAGCCTATGTGTAACAGGTAAATTATAGGCCACAGCATAATACCAACAACGATAAAAATAATTATTAAATAATAACTAGCATAGGCATTACTATCTTTACTTTATAGAAAACTGAAGATGTGAGAAGCTAAGCAACTTCACATGGTTACAGTGTCTTAAAAGCTGAATCTGAAGCCAGGTCCTCCTGATTAGAAGCCATCACTGTTTGCAGATAAGATGATACTATACTTAGATAATCCTAGAGGAGCAACTAAAAAACTACTTGAAATTATTTAGCAATAACTTTATTTGTTGTTCAGAAATTTTTAAAATTTTTCATTATTTATTTATTTATTATTTCAAAATAACTTTAGCAAAGTTGCAGGAAACAAAATAAACCCACATAAAGCATAAGTATTTCTATATATTATCAACAAAGTCCAGCAGTAAGAGATGGAAAGAGAAATTCCATTTAAGATAACTAGACAATATAAAATACTTGGGGGTTGACCGGCCAAGACAAACCCAGGAACCACATGAACATACTATAAAACACTTTTCACACAAAATCAGATCTAAACAATTGGAAAAAATATTGTTAACAGGTGGGCTGAGTTAATACAAAAAAACTGACAATTCTACCTAAATGAATCTGTTTATTCAATGCCATACCAATCAGACTATCAAAAAATATTTTATTTTATTTCATTTTATTTTCGCTTTTTGGCAGGGCAATCAGGGTTAAGTGACTTGCCCAAGGTCACACAGCTAGCACATGTGTCAAGTGTCTGAGGCTGGATTTGAACTCAGGTTCTCCTGACTCCAGGGCTGGTGCTCTACTCACTGCACCTAGAAATTATTTTATACAGCTAGAAAAAATAATAATAAAATTCACCTGAAAGAACAAAAGCTCAAGGATATCAAGGGAATCAATGGAAAAAAATGCGAAAGATGATCTAATCATACCAGGTCTAAAACTGTCTTATAAAGTGTAAGGAGTTAGTGCCGACCCCGGTGCTGCTCGGACCCTAGCGCTTGGCCTGTTTCCCAGGTAAAGCCAGACAGGCTTAGTAGGAGTTGGAACAGTAGGCGTCCAGAGGAAAGACTTCCGTCCCTAACAGCCCCCCTTAACAGCACCCCCCTCTTGCTCTGATAGCCCTCCTTTCTCATGCAGGCAGAGTTCATCCACTAAGGACTCACAAGCCCGGTAGGAGGAACACAGCTGGCCACTACCTAATGCTCTTGAACCAGTGCCTAACACAAACATGCTTTAATTAATGGGAACTTCTTTGATACTTTACAAGGGCATCCTGCCCTGTGCCTCACATAGCTCATACAGCTCTGATATCAGCTGGCTACATGCCTGAGCCTTCTCATGCCTCCATAGATACTGTAGGACAGCACCCCATCCTGTTCCCATACCCCTATGGAAACCACCTTACCACAGCCCTAGTTTTTCCAATATGCTTGTAGGAAACATAGTTTACAACAATCCAGATTCTTCCCACCAGATAATCGATCTTCCCATGCTCTCATCCCCTTACCCCTTGAACACCTGCTTCTGCTTATGTAGTGCAAAACCCTATAAAACTGGATAATGTCTGCCAATAAATCGGAGTTATAACTATCGTTGCTCCCGCCTCATCATTGCGTACTGAGATAGGGCAACTTGCTGGTCAAGATCCTAGCAATAAAGCAGTAATTATCAAAAAAAGATTGATAGTGGCTAGGAAATAGAGTGTTGGATCAGTGGAACAGATTAGGTACAAATTATATTATATGATAAACCCAAAGATCCAAACTTTTGGAACAAAGACTCATTACTTGACAAAAACTGCTGGGAAAACTGGAAAATACTTTGGCAGAAACTAGGTATAGAGCAACATCTTATACCCTATACTAAGATAAGGTTAAAATGAATACATGATTTACACATAAAGAGTGATATCATAAACACATTAAGAGAGTATGGAATGGTTTAAATGTCAGATTTATGGATAAGGGAAGAATTAAGGGCCTAAGAAAATACAGAGAGTATTACATAATCTAAAATAGAAAATTTTGATTATATAAATTTTAAAAAATTACAAGCAAAACCAATGCAACCAAAATTATAAGGAAAGCAGAAAACTGGGGGAAAATTTTTGCAACAAGTATCTCTGATAAAGGCCTCATTTTTCAAATATATAGAGAATTTAGTCAAATTTATAAAAATACAAGTTTTTCCCAATTAATAAATGGTCAAAGGATATGAAGAGACACTTTTCAGATGGAGAAATCAAAATTATCTATAGTCATATAAAAATGCTCTAAATCAATATTGATCAGATAAATGCAAATTAAAACAACTCTGAGGTATAACCTCACACCTATAAGAGTGGATAATATGACAAAATAGGAAAATTTTGGATGTTGGAGGGGATGTGGGAAAACTAGGACACTAATGCATTGTTGATGGAGTTGTGAACTTATCCAACCATTCTAGAGAACAATTTGGAACTATGCCCAAAGGGCAATCAAACTCTGTATGACCTTCAATTCAGCAATACCACTGCTAGGGGAAGGAGAAAGTGAGGCTGGTGACCTTGCACAGCCCTCCCTCACTCAAGTCAAAGTCAACTGCAAGTCATGGTATCATTTCCCTAATGTCATAGTTCTCTTCCAGAACAAAGGACAAACACAACGACAACAACCACTGCTAGGTCTGTATCCCAAAGAGATTTTTTTAAAAAGGGAAAAGAACTTATATGTACAAAAATATTTATAGCAACTCTTTTTGTGATGGCTAAGAACTGGAAATCAAATGGATGCCCATCAATCAGGAAATGGCTGAACAAGCTGTGGTACATGATTGTAATGGAATATTTCTGTGCTATAAGAAATGACAAGCAGGATAATTTCAGAAAAACTTGGAAAGACATACAGCAACTGATACATATTAAGTAAACAGAACCAGGATAACATTGTACATAGTAACAATAATATTGTTTGATGAAGAACTGTGAATGACAGCTATTCTCAACAATACAAGGATCCGAAACAATAACAAAAGACTAATGATGAAGCATATGATCTGCCTCCAAAGAAAGAACTGATATTGATTTAATACAGATTGAAGCATGCTATTTTTCACTTTCTTTAATTTTTTCTTTCATATGATTCTTGTACAAAAAGACTAATATAGAAATGTTTTACACAATTGCACATGTATAACCTATATCTGATTGCTTACCCTGTCAAGGAGCGGGGAGGAGAAGGAGGGAAAGATAGAATTTGGAACTCAGAACTTAAAATAAAAATGCTAAAAAACCATACTGGCTAGCTCGGCCATCAAAAAAGAAAGCATTTTGAAGAGGAAAGGCTAATAATCAAATACTAGAAAATTCTACTCTCTTATTCATCTTTCATTCCACATAGGAACTATCTATTAACTGCTGTTCCCAAAGCTTCTACAATATTACTATACTCTAGTGTCCATGTCCTACCTTCAAGGTACCAGTGGCTAAGGGTGCAGAGACAGTAAAACTTATTTTAAAGCTCTTTCACCCTTACTCTCAGAAAACTATAAAACCATTTTTAAAAGAAAAAGAAAAAAATCATTTTCATTGATCACTGCCTCTATAGGGTTCCTTTTCCCACGAAGTACAAGAAAAGTGATGAAAAAAGGAAAACTAAACAGGAAGATAAGCACATTTATTCTTCTAAGAAAAGAATTTTCTGGTTTTTAATGGATTGGTAACAATCATTCATACTCAACAAAGCTATAAAAACTTTATTTCCCCTATAATTTCTGTTCTGAGATCTGCTCTACAAAACACTTTGTATAATGTTGTGTTCATAATGGGTATTCAAACAGATGTCAATAATACTTTTCTCACCTAAGTCAAATTCCATACACTCAAATGAGCAAAAGATACCCATAGGAATGAAAAGGTAAGATCAGCCTTTGTTAACAGACTGTGATTTGTTATGTAGTAAAGTGAAAAGTACTTGGGCATAATAAAATGAAAACTCAGATAAGTGCCCTGTATAATTACTGTATTACTAGAAAACCATGAACATAAAACACAATCTTTCTTAGGTCCCTAAAAATCACCAAAATAATTGCTTGGCATTTAGCAGATTTGCACAAGGTGTATTTTTAAACCATTATTTTTTCTATTAAATGCTTTGCAAAATTATATAGAACAAAAAAACTATCTAGAAGTGATATTTAGTAACTCAAGGTCTAATTTAAACCCATAAAATTCAGATAACAAGGTTCATAACTATCGAAACATCAGTTAAGTATGTTTTTATTTAGAAGCATTATAAGATCTCTTTCTTAACGAAGAATATTAAGAATTATAGACTTTAAGTCACTTTACTAAACACTTAATTGATAAAGATTTAATATATTGAAGATATATTTCAAATTTTAAAGAACATTTTATATTACTTCATCTAGTACAATAAAATTTGAGGCTTTGATATGTGTCACACACATAACAATGAATGTATATAACATATACATATAATATTACATACATACCCACACACATATACATGTATATATTTAAGTAATATAAAAAACTAGTGAACTACTAATTAGACTACATAAACAACAAAGCTCAAGTGACTGAGAAAAGATGAGACAGGAACAGCAAAGATCCAACAGAACATCAAGAGGTGAAATGGGACAGAAAACACCACATCTACACTTAAGTTTGTATTTCAATTATTAAAATAGAGGGACAAAAATAGTTTTCTTGTTGTAGAAATCCCATTACTGAGTTCACAATACAAAATGCACTTTTGCATCAATGTCAGCTATTGTAGAACAGCTAAAACAGAATTTTCAAAAAAATAAAAAGTGTTTTCCCCCTGTTCTGTTCTACTCTCTCGTTGCTGATTCAGACTTTCTCAGGCTCTTGCTAGATTATAAATGGTGAAAAAGATAAACAATAGTAACATGACATTACTCATTCAAACTGGCATATGTAAACTAACGACTTTATGTATAGAAAAAAGGATCAAATGAATGAGCAAATGGATAGCCATTTCATAGAATAATGTGTAAAGGAGTCATAAGAGGAAATTACCCAGTCATTCAGTTGTGACAAATATTTTACATAGGAGGTAAAATTAGCTAGATATAATTGATATTATTTTACTTAGCACCATAAAATTTGAGGCTGTGATTTTTTTAAAAATAGTATGAAAATATGATGTTTCTTTTCACATCTCTTCACAACCCTATCCCTCCTCCTTTTGAATTATTTAGAATAAATAATATTCTTGCCTTAAGATATACGGTAAAATAAGAAATGGCTTTACTAAACTACAGGGGAGAGGTAAGACAGCCAGAGAGGGGGGAAGCAGCTAAAGGTTTTGCCCTTATCTTGAACTACAGAGATGGTATGAAAGATTGGAGAAACTTAGAGGACTGTATTCACCTTCTCTGGAACACCATATAGGAAATCATAAAGAAATACATAAAGTCACATTGTACTATGGGTACAAACAGGTTTTGGGAGGTTGAAGGTATGGGTAGTTTTGCCAGAGGAGCTCTTGTTTTCAGTATTGTAAGTTACTTGATTGATTTACATATTTTTTTGGAACTAATTACTGCTCGTCCAGGGATATTCTTATAAAACTCTGCTGGAAAAGAATTTACAAATGAGGAGTTGATTTCAGTATGTGGACCAGGGTAGGACCATGCAAATATAACATATCCCCAAATGTCACATGAAGGTATAATGACTCAAAAAAGCTAACTCTTAATATTATGAGAGTCCAACATCAGGATTACACATCTGTTTTTTTCACATACTATACCTTATCCAGTCTTTCAACAGGATCGCAAGAAGAACTTGTGCATTCATCAGGTCCTTTTGTCCCATTTTCTATGGGGGCAACTGAAAAAATGTGTAACATTATATCAAAGGTCTAAAGAACTACTAATATTCATTAAAAGGGCATCAAATTCAGAAAAATGTAGCAGGCCTAATATGTTGCCTAAGTTGTTAAGGTCCTACTGCCACACCACTGTCTTCATAAACAAGCATAATCAATTTTGTTAGGGACATGTTAGACTACATACACTACATACATGTAAGAATCAACTTCACTATATGAATTGCTTATAACAAACTGCTGGTTTGAATAATTCAGGTGAAAAAAAACTTATTTACTCAAATGTAAGATTTTCAGATTTAATCTTGCAAAACATTTTAAGTTTGTTTCCCATTTCCTTTATGAAATTGTTTCCTTAGCCTCCTTTACAGATCTGTGCTTGTTTCTCTAATAGCAATTTAATCCCTTTTCAGGGAGCAATTATTTGGCCCATTTCTGTTGCATATAAATGGATTTTTCCCGTGGGGTTCCACTTAAAAATCTTACTCTTTCTGCTTACATCTGCCATAGTAATGCTTATCTTTTAGATTTTCAGTCAGTACCTGCTATGCCAAAACAAAAACTGAATTTTGGCTCAAATTATAAAGAAAATTTGGGTTAAAAAAGAAACCTCTACAATTGGGCAGGAATGTCTTAATTTTGTGTAGATTGGTTATCTATACTAAGCAGCTTCACAGGATTATTGCTCAGGTCTACTCCTTCTCTATAGACCTTGTAGATTCAGTTACAAGAAAATCTCTCTCAGCAACTATTGAAATTATTTTTTTCACAGTTCTTACTACTCAAACTTCAATTTTGAGCCTGGTGGTTAGGCAGTCAACAAACTTTATTGAGTTCTACTACAGTTTCCTAAAAGAACCATAGGGAGATACCACTTTGAATTTCTAACTGGCTGGGAAGCCAGAACATTAGAAGAATGATCATAAAATAATGAAATTGATTCCAAAAAGTTAAACACAAAAATGAGTCCTATAATTGTCATACTTGATAGTCATAAAAGATCCAAAGAATCTGTAAGTGAATACATAAGCTCACATAAACTAATATATTGTAAACTAAGTGCTGAAGATTCCTTCAGGAGGTTTACATTACGTATTTCTGATATACAGAAACATATATATTATTATTTCCCCTCTGCCCATTCCCCTCCAAAAGCCTCTCCGGGGAAAACACAAGCTACACAGATGCTAAGTCGGATTCCTGCCCTGGTTATTCAATAGCAGGCTTTAGCCTTGGGTGAAGGCTAAAACTCAGTCTCTGCTCTGCTCCTGGGATACAGCCATGCAGCTACTGTTTGCTTCTAAACTTCTTCCTTCTTCAGTACAGCCTTGCTACTTCCACCCTCTAGGTACATATTCCCTCCTCAGTCATCCCTGGATCTGTAACCCAGAACTGGGTAGTGGGTGACAGTTTCCAGATGGCACTCCTTCCTGTACCCTGCACTGCTGCAATGATTCCCTGTAATCACTTCCTACCCTAATATTTCCTGCCTTAGTGCCCAGCCTCAGTCCTAGGGTATTAGAATACTCTACATCTGGTACACTCCTGGCTGACACTGTCTGTCTCCCTAAGCTGACTTGGGATGGAAATATGACTCACTGTGTCTTTTGTCTTAGACTTCCCTATCAGAATTTGGTCTGGTATTTCTTTTTCTATGTTTTTGTGGAGAAAGTATGATGGAGGTTTAGGCTATTATTTGCTGCTACTCTATCATATTGACTCTACCTTGCACATACTCATCTGTTCTTTTGTATACTATAATCTATAAAACTCCAAAAATTTGTTTGCTATTTTGCTTGGGTAAGTTGGTTTACATGGTATTGGCTATTTGTGATTATCTTTTGTGCAACCAGTGTTTGATAGGAAAGGGTTAAGCTAGTGAATATAAATTAAGAGGTGCTCTCCCTCTCAGGAACAATCAGGGAAGTGGTTTTTGATCTAACCCTATTAGTAGTGGAGAACCTGCAGCCTTGAGGCCACATGTGGCATTGCAGGTCCTTGGGTGCAGCCTTTTGACTTTTAATAAAAGGATTTGTTCTGTAAAACTTGGACTCAGTCAAAGGGCCACACTTGAGGACCTAGAGGGCCACACGTGGCCTCGAGGCCACAGGTTCCCCACCCTGGCACGATATTCCTGGACCAGAGATAATAGGGGGGTGGCAAGTATTTATGCTTCTAATTTAATATGCCACTTGGAGACTAGAAGATTGTACAGCCTAAGCTGTCCCAAGAACCTGCCTGTCCTTCTCCCCAACTAGCATGTGGGCATAATCCTTGCTTCTCTGTAGAGGCAAGCCAGAACTACATATGTATTCTACTCTTGGGCCACATACTGAGTCAACCTAATCTTACATGCGGCCACATGTCTTACAGAGGATAAACTATATCCACATTATTCTTTTCATCTACTAGTAAACCAGCCCAAAAAAAAGAAATGAGACTCACAAACTACACTATAAAGCAGTAATCATCAAAACAATTTATACTGGTTAAGAAATAAGTTGTTCATGATGGAGTCTGAATGCAGATTAAGGTATACTTTTTTTTACTTTATTTTCTTGGGGGTTTTTTTTGGTCTATGTTGTCTTTCACAACATGACTAATATGGTAATGCTTTGCATAACTACACATATACAACCTATATCAAATTGCCTGCCTTCTCAAGAAAGGTAAGTATTGGGGGTAAGTATTAGAAGGAGGAAGAGAATTTGCAATGCAAAAACATTTTTAAATGAATATTAAAAATTATTTTTGTATTACATAGGTTTTCTTGAAATGGAAACATTGTTTTGTATTGAATCCTCTCTTATGTTTTGCTGTGTACATGGCAACATTCTTTTTCTTTCTTTTCTTATTTTGTATTTAAGTTTAAAAATAAAAAATTTACCAAAAAATGAAAAATAAATTGTTTTTACATGTAATTGCCATTTTAAAAAAAAGAAATAGTTTTTATTGATATATTGGGGAATAAGCATTTATATAGTACCTACTATGTGGCAGGTACTGTGCTAAGCATTTTTTACAAATATTATCTAATTTGATCCTCATACTCACCCTGCAATGTAGGCAAGCATTTTTTACAAATATTACATAATTCGATCCTCATAATCACCCTGCAATATAGGCACTGTTATTTTCCCCATACATAGTCAAGGAAATTAAGACAGACAGAAGTTAAGTGACTTGCCCAAAACCCCACATTTAGTAAGTGTCTGAGGACATATTTGAACTCAGTTTTTGCTCACTCCAGGCTCAGTATTCTATCCATTGTGCCACCAGCTATCTCAGTAAATGCATTAGGTATACAATAGGTAGAAGGAAAAGAGTACAGTAGCCTAGTGTCTGAGATATCTAAATATTCCAGGCATTAGGGTAACAATTCATTATTCCGGGAGGGCAGAGCCAAGATGGCGGGTGGAAAGCAGGGACTTGCTTAAGGTCCCCCCCCAAATCCCTCCAAACACCTGTAAAAATGGCTCTGAACAAATTCTAGAGCTGCAGAACCCACAAAATAGCAGACGGAAGCAGGTCTCCAGCCCAGGATGGCCTGGATGGTCGCTGGGAAGGGTCTATCACACGGTGCTGAGAGCGGGGAGCAGCCCAGCGTGGGCTGTGCCAGGACAGATCAGACCAGGATTCAGCCCAGAGCAGGGTTTAGGGCCATGAATCATTGAGCTGTGGCAGTTACAGACTTCTCAAACCACAAACACCAAAGACCATGGAGCAGGTTAGTGGGAAAACTGCTAGATCAGGTTAGAAAGTGGTCTGACCACAAGCCCTGCGGTTGGCAGAGGTGATGCGGCCATGGAGCTCCAGCGTCAGCTGCTTCTGGAGTCCCTGGCTCACACAGTGGGAGGAATCAAGAAGCAGACCAGAGCAGGAGTGCAGGGCTTGCTTTGCCCTGCCTGGATCTGGGCTGCAATCCTGGTTGGTGGTTCTTGAGGAGGAGGAGCACTGCTGTGGCAGAGCTTGTGGTGACAGTGGAGTAGAAGTAGCTCTGAAAACTGCAGCGCTTAGACCCTAAAGCTTGGGACAAAGAACTCTCTACTCCACAAGCAGTCATACCCTGACAAAAAACTCAAAGGTCAAGTAGTTGGCTGAGAACATGGCCAGGAATTGAAAAAGGATGCACACTCAGACTCAGACTTTAGAATCTTTTTTTGGCAACAAAGAAGATCAAAACATACAGCCAGAAGAAGTCAACAAAGTCAAAGAGCCTAAAGCAAAAGCCTCCAAGAAAAATATGAATTGGTCTCAGGCCATGGAAGAGCTCAAAAAGGATTTGGAAAAGCAAGTAAGAGAAGTAGAGGGAAAATTGAGAAGAGAAATGAGAATGATTCAAGAAAACCATGAAAAACAAGTCAACAACTTGCTAAAGGAGACCCCCCCAAAAAAAAAAAACCTGAAGAAAATAACACCTTAAAGAACAGACTAATTCAAATGGCAAAAGAGCTCCAAAAAGCCAATGAGGGTAAGAATGCCTTAAAAGGCAGAATTAGCCAAATGGAAAAGGAGGTCCAAAAGACCACTGAAGAAAATACCACCTTAAAAACTAGAATAGAGTAAGTGGAAGCTAGTGATTTTATGAGAAATCAAGATATTATAAAACAGAACCAAAGCAATGAAAAAATGGAAGACAATGTGAAATATCTCATTGGAAAAACCACTAACCTTGAGAATATTATTGGACTATCAAAATTATTTGAGTACCTGAAAGCCATGATCAAAAGCAGAGCCTAGACTTCATCTTTCAAGAAATTATCAAGGAAAACTGCCCTGATATTCTAGAGCCAGAGGGTAAAACAGAAATTGAAAGAATCGACCAATCACCTTTTGAAAAAGATCCCAAAAAGAAAATTCCTAGGAATATTGTGGCCAAATTCCAGAGTTCTCAGGTCCAGGAGAAAATACTACAAGCAGCCAGAAAGAAATAATTTGAGTATTGGGGAAACACAATTGGGATAACACAAGATCTAGCAGCTTCTACATTAAGGGCTCGAAGAGCTTGAAATATGATATTCCAGAAGTCAATGGAGCTAGGATTAAAACCAAGAATCACCTACGCAGCAAAACTGAGTATCATGCTCCAAGGCAGGCAAAATATGGATTTTCAATAAAATAGAAGACTTTCAAGCTTTCTCAGTGAAAAGACCAGAGCTGAATAGAAAATTTGACTTTCAAACACAAGAATCAAGAGAAGCATGAAAAGGTAAACAAGAAAAAGAAATTGCAAGGGACTTATTAAAGTTGAACTGTTTTGTTTACATTCCTACATGGAAAGATAATATGTGTAATTCATGAGACCTTTCTCAGCATTAGGGTTGTTGAAAGGAATATGCATATATAGACAGAGGGCACAGGGTAAGTTGAATACGAAGGGATGATATCTAAAAAAAATAAAATAAATTTAAGGGATGAGAGAAGAACATATTGAGAGAGGGAGAAAGGGAAAAATAGAATGGGGTAAAGTATCTCACATAAAAGTGGCAAGAAAAAGCAGTTCTGTTGGAAGGGAAGAGGAGGCAGGTGAGGGGGAATGAGTGAATCTTCTCTCCTACAGATCTGACCTGAGGAGGGAATAACATACACAGTCAATTGGGTATCTTACCCCACATGAAAGTAGGAAAAAGGGCTTAAATAAGGGAGGAGGATAGAAGGGAGGTCAGATAGGGGAAGAAGGTAATCAAAAGCAAACACTTTTGAAAAGGGACAGGGTGAAGGGAAAAAATTGAATAAAGGAGGACAGGATAGGATGGAGGGAAATATAGTTAGTCTTTCACAACATGAGTATTGTGTAAGTGTTTTACGTAATGGTACATGTGTGACCTATGGTGAATTGCTTGCCTTCTTAGGGAGGCTGGGTGGGGAGGGAAGAGGGGAGAGAATTTGGAACTCAAAGTTTTAAAAGCAAATGCTCAAAAAAAAGTTGTTTTTGCATGTATCTGGGAAATAAGATACACAGGCAATAGGGCATAGAAATCTATCCTGCCCTACAAGAAAGTAAGGGGAAAAAGGATGGGGTGGGGAGTGGAGTGACAGAAGGGAGGGCTGACTGGGGAATGGGGCAATCACAATATATGCCATCTGGGGGGGAGGGTAGAAATGGGGAGAAAATTTGTAACTTGAAATCTTGTGTAAATCAATGTTGAAAACTAAAATATTAAGTAATAAAATAATTGTTAAAAAAATCATTATTCCACAAGGACTGCTGAGAAATTTAGATAGAAAATCTGGCAGAAACTAGGTATAAACCAGCATCTCAAACCCTATACCAAGATAAGCTCCAAATGGGTATATTACTTAGACATGAAGAATGGCATAAAAAAATTAGAAGAGCAATGAAAAAATTATCTTTATGTCTATAGAGAGGTGAAAAGTACATAGTCAAAGAACAAAAAAGATCACAGAAGATAAAATGGACTATATGGATTACATAAAATTAAATGGTTTTTGTATAAACAAAACTAAATACAATTAAAATTAGAAGGAGAGCAGGTAACTGGGATATGTAGAGAACTGATTCAAAATTATAAAAATAAAATCCATTCCACAACTGATAGTCAAAGACTATAAAAAGTTAATGTTTAAGGGAAGAAATATAAGCTATCGGTAGTTATATGAAAAAATTATCTAAATAACGAATACATAGAGACATACAAATTACAATCAATCTGAGGTTTTACCTCATACCCACCAGGCAAGGTTGACAAAAACAGAAAATGACAAATGCTGAAGGGACTGTGGGAAAACTTGTATATTAATACATTGATGGTGGAGTTCTGAATTGGTCCAGCCATTCTGGGAAGCATTTTGGAACTGTACCCCAAAAGTTACTAAACTTGGCCATACCCTTTGACCTAGCAATACCACTATTAGGTCTTAAATCCCAAGAAATCAAAGGAAGTGCAAAAGGACCTATACATACAAAAATATTTAAAGCAGCTCTTTTGTATGGGGGCCAATAACTGGAAATTAAGTGGGTGGTCATCAACTGGGGAGTATGAATACAATATAATAGTAATCTGCAGTAAGGAATAATGAAGGAGATGGTTTCAGAAAAATCTGGCAAGACTTAAATAAACTGATACAGAGTCAAGTGAGAAGAATCAGGAGAACAATTTATAAAATAATTACACTGTAAAGACAAATAACTTTAAAAGACTTAATAACTCTGATCGATACCATGGCCAACAACAATTTCAGAGGGCACATGATACAACATGCTACCACTTTCCCACAGAGAGGTGATGATACTACATGTAGGTTGACACATTTTATGGACACGGCCAATAAGGGAAATTATATTTTGCTTGACTATTCATATTATGAGGATTTTGTTTTGTTTTCTTTCTTCAAAGGGTGGAGGAATACAGGTGAGGAAGTAAATATATTTTTGTTCATTAAGAAAAAAAACTTTTTTTAAGAGAAATAAGGTTAGTCAAATATGACCTGATCTTGATGAAACCATGCTGGCTCTTCATAATTAGCATTTACTGGAGCAACTAGGTGATACAGTGGATAGAGCACTGGCTCTGGAGTCAGGAGGACCTGAGTTCAAATGTGACCCCAGACACTTACTAGTTGTGTGACCCTAAGGAAGTCACTTAACTCCAATTGCCTCAAAAAAAAGTAACTACCATTTATACTACTTTTCTAAATGTTTGTCAACCATATGTTAAATTTATTCTAGAATTTTCCTAGCTATAGAAATCAAATTCATTGGACTCCAATTTGCAGGCTCATTTCTCTTTCCTTTTTTTTAAAACCAGAATATTAGTCCCTCTCCAATTCTATAGTACCACACTCCCATTTTCCATAATCCTTTAAATATGACTAATAGTTTCTTAGCAATCACATCTGCCAGTTCCTTCAGGACCCAAGGACTTAAGTTTTTCAGGGGCAGCTGACGTGAGTTAATCAATGGCAGTGAGGTGTTCTCTTAATTTGTCCTTGTTTATTATAGATTAACAGTAAAATTCATATTTCTGAATTTGTGGCATATCACAACAGGGTCCTGACAAGCAAGAGTTGCAAATCCAATAAAAAGAGCTTTAAATTGAAAAAGAAAGTGCCCTCTATGAAGCTAACAAGCTAGAAATCATCAAATGTAGTTATAAGGTAGGAAAAGGAATAGCAGTTGAGATATCCAGAAGTACACAAGACAAAAAAGTTTAAGAAATTAGCCAATAGTAAAACTCAGTTTCAAAAATCTATGTACAAGTGCACATATTATAAGCAATAAACCTGATAAACTTCAGGAAGCAAATTTGACCTCAAAGATATCACTAAAACTTGGTGGGCTAAGACTCATTACTAGAATATGGCTCTGGTGACACTAACGTTCAAAAGAAGCAGGAAAGGTAAAAGGGTGGTGAGGCAAAGAGTGCTTTATATAAAGAAAACATATTTAGAGGATTCTGGGAAGATGGCAGAGTAGGTCAGAAAATTCCAAGCTCTCAAGATTTCCCCCCACAAAAAAGTTAAAATGGCACCTTAAGGCGAACAAAGTGTGGGTGGAGACAAAGAAAAACGGGCACAACCAGGATCTTCCTTGCCGGGACCAGGTTTGGTCCCTGCAAGGAGTAAACACTTCCAGGCTAGGTTCCATTTTGATAACAAGCTGGGAAGCGGCTTAAACAACTAGTAGCAAGCCCCAGGGGTAGTTGCCTCAGCCCCAGTCACTGAAACTTTTGACCCCGGATGGTGAGGGGAGTCATGCGTTTGAGCTCAGGAAGACTGCGGAAACCTCTGCTGACAAGGAATGCCAGACCCAGCTGTACTCTGAAGAGAAGTGGGGGCAAGAAGGAACCAGCATACCCCCAGTGAGTGCACAAGCAGCGGGGCATAAAGCCCCTTGCTGTGGGCACTTACAGGAGGTTGGAGGTTTGGCTTTGGTTCCAGGCTAGAGGAGAGAATTGAAGATTTGGGGCAAGAGGCACCATTTCCCATACCCCAGGGCAGTCATTACTACACACACACACACATACACACACACACACACACACAAAATACATAGACAAAGGAGAAAGAATCCAACCCTAGAAACCTATTATGGAAATAGAGATGACCAGGGTTCATCTTCAGAGGAGGATACTGAAGAAACCCCCAAAAAGCAATGTCAAATGCTCACTTGCCCATAAAGAATTTACAGAAGGTCTTGAAAAAGACTTTAAAAATCAAATGACAGAGATGGAGGAAAAACAAAATAAAAATAATCCAAGAAAAACAAGAAAGTTATGAAAAGAAAGTCATCCAATTAGGAAAGGAGATCCTGAATCTCAAGGAGGAAAATGACACCTTGAAAACTAGAATTGGACAAAGTGAAGCCAGGGAAATTATAAGAGATCAAGAAATAAATAAACAAAACATGAATAATGAAAAAAAGTGAAACATCTTATAAGAAAAACAACAGATTTGGAGAATAGATCAAGAAGAGAAAATATAAAAATAATAGGAGTTAACTAAAGGTCATGATCAAAAAAAGAACCTTGATACAATAATACGAGAAATAATTAAAGAAAATTGTCCTGAAGCATTAGAACAAGGCAGGGAAGTAGAAATAGAGAAAATCCATCGAACACCACTTAAAAGAGATCCTATGAGGAAAACTCCTAGGAATATCATAGTCAAATTCCGGAACCCCCAGCTCAAGGGTAAGATATTAAAAGCATCAAGATTAAAACAATTTAAATATGATGGTGCCACAATTAGAATTACACGAGACCTAGCAGCAGAGACCTTAAAGGACTGCAGGTTTTGGAACACAATATATCGAAGAGCAAAAGACCTGGGGCTTCGGCCAAAAATATCATAGCCTTCAAATTTCAGTATTACTTTGAATGAAAAAAATGGACATTTGACAAACTCTCAGACTTTCAAGATTTTGTTAAAAAGAATCCCCAACTTAATAGAAGATTCAACATACAAGAACCAAGAGAAACATAAGGTACATACCAAAGACTAACTATGAGGGATTCATAGGAACAGACTGCTTACCTTTCATATAACATAGAATATAAAATGTATGTCCAACATTCTTATTAATAATTGTCAAGCTCATAAGAAAGAGGGGGATAAATCTATGATACAAATTTTAAAAGTAAAACCATTTAGAAACAGCTAAAAACAGTAACTATTTTATACAAAAGAGGTACAAGAAGAAGAAAGGATACAGAGGATTTAGATGGGGGAGGAGTGCTGGTAGTTCTGGTGACCTAGTTTCATTGGGAATGGGTTTAAGAGGGAACAATACATATGTATTTAGAAGAGTAAAAAAGTCTTCTAAATTTAGAAGAAATAAAATGGTAGGGGTATAGTGAGGGGGGAGAGGACAAGGAAGGGCTTTTTAGAGGGGAGAATGAGAGAATAGGTAAAGGGAATTCAGATCAATGGGAATGGGAGGATAGGGAAGGGATCCTTGGAGGGGGGAAGGCAAGTAATAGGAGGGCAGGGTGGCTGGTGGAGGATGGGAATGGGAGGATATGGGAGGGATCCTTAGAGGGGGAAAGGCAAGTAACAGCAGGGCAGGGTGGTTGGTGGAAGGGAGGGGCCTAGGCAAGTAATAGGAATGCAACGTAGTAGGTAAAAGTAAAGTAGAGGAGGCAGGAGGGATAGGAAACAAAAGTTATGTACAAATATAAAAAAAACAAAGACCAGGAGTAGAGTATGTTAGGGAAAGTATATGTCTATATACGCAGGTATATATGTATAAGTGTATGTATATATCTGTATGTTTATATATATATATATATATATATATATATATATATATATATATATATATAAAGAAACATATCTAAATTATATTGTAGCTGCCTGGGGGGGAGGGGGAAGGGGAATAAAAGAACAAAGTTAAAAAGCGCACAGCAGAGAACAAAAGAAAACACAAGGAAGCAAAGAAAAGACTGACAATTCTCAACACAAGGTCTATTGTTTATCATACAGGCTTTCTTGAAATGAAAATTTGTTGTTACATATTTTGAATCTTCTCCTATGTTCTTTTTTTCCCATTGTCCCTCTCAGATAGTCCCAGACCTCATGTGGAATATTGTGTTTAGTTCTGGTTTTGTTTTGTTTTGATTTGACTTTGTTTTGTTTTTGACCCCAGAGGGCAGAATTGGGAGCATAGTGTGGACACTGATGGAAAGAGGTAAACTGAGGCTTGGTGTCAGGAAAAGCTTCCTAAAATCTATTAAAAAATGGAATGGGTTGCCTTGAGTGGAGGTGAGTCATCCCCTTAGGGGTCTTCAAGCAGAGTCTGGATGGGTACTTGTCAGGTATGTTACAGTGTAGTTCTGTATCCTGTAGAGATTGGACTAGATGGCAGATGAGGTTTTTTCCAACTCTCAATTCCTGTGATTCTATGAATATACAATAATTACTACCCATTGTTTTATGAGCTTTCTTAATTCTTTTTATTTTTTATTTTATTTATTTTTTAACTTCTCTAATGAACTCATATTTAATCAATCAATCAAAAATATTTATTTTGTACCTACTATATTCCAGGCACTGTTCTTTTCTTTTTTTTCTTTTTTTTTTAAATTTATTTAATATATTCAGTTTTCAGCATTGATTTTCACAAGAGTTTGAATTACAAATTTTCTCCCCATTTCTACCCTCCCACCCACTCCAAGATGGCATATATGCTGGTTACCCTGTTCCCCAGTCAGCCCTCCCTTCTGTCACTCCACTCCCCTCCCATCCCCTTTTCCCTTCCTTTCTTGTAGGGCAAGATAAATTTCTACACCCCACTGCCTGTGTATCTTATTTTCTAGTTGCATGCAAAAACTTTTGTTTCTGAACATCTGTTTTTAAAACTTTGAGTTCCAAATTCTCTCCCCTCTTCCCTTCCCACGCACCCTCCCTAAGAAGTCAAGCAATTCAACATAGGCCACATGCATATCATTATGTATAACCCTTCCACAATACTCATATTGTGAAAGACTATATTTTGCTCCTTCCTAAACTAACCCCCCCTTATCCAATTTTCTCCCTTGACCCTGTCCCTTTTCGAAAGTGTTTGATTTTGATTACCTCCTCCCCCTGTCTGACCTCCCTTCTATCATCCCCCCTTTTCTTTCTTCTTCCTCCTTCTTTCCTGTGGAGTAAGATACCCAATTGAGTGTGTATGGTATTCCCTCCTCAGGTCAAATCTGATGAGAGCAAGATTCACTCATTCTCCCTCACCTGCCTTCTCTTCTCTTCCTACAGAATTGCTTTTTCTTGCCACTTTTATGCGAGATAATTTACCCCATTCTATCTCTCCCTTTCTCTCTCTCTCAATATATTCCTCTCTCATCCCTTAATTTGATTTTATTTCTTTTAGATATCATCCCTTCATCTTCAACTCACCCTGTGCCCTCTCTCTCTCTCTCTACATATATATACACACACATATATACATACATACACACACATATACATATATATATACATATGTATATATATATGCATATTCCCTTCAGCTACCCTAATACTGAGGTCTCATGAATCATACAAATCATCTTTCCATGTAGGAATGTAAACAAAACAGTTCAACTTTAGTAAGTCCCTTGCAATTTCTTTTTCTTGATTACCTTTTCATGCTTCTCTTGATTGTTGTGTTTGAAAGCCAAATTTTCTATTCAGCTCTGGTCTTTTCACTGAGAAAGCTTGAAAGTCTATATTTTGCCTTGGAACATGATACTCAGTTTTGCTGGGTAGGTGATTCTTTGCTTTAATCCTAGCTCCATTGACCTCCGGAATATCGTATTCCAAGCCCTTCAATCTCTTAATGTAGAAGCTGCTAGATCTTGGATTATTCTGATTGTATTTCCACAATATTCAAACTGTTTCTTTCTGGCTGCTTGCTGTATTTTCTCTTTGATCTGGGAGCTCAGGAATTTGGTGACAATATTCCTAGGAGATTTCTTTTTGGGATCTATTTGAGGAGACGATCAGTGGATTCTTTCAATTTCTATTTTGCCCTGTGGCTCTAGAATATGAGGGCAGTTCTCCTTGATAATTTCTTGAAAGATGATATCTAGGCTCTTTTTTGGATCATGGCTTTCAGGTAGTCCAATAATTTTTAAATTATCTCTCCTGGATCTATTTTCCAGGTCAGTGGTTTTTCCAATGAGATACTTCACATTGGCTTCCACTTTTTCATTCCTCTGGTTCTGTTTTATAATATCTTGATTTCTCATAAAGTCACTAGCTTCCACTTGCTCCAATCTAATTTTTAAGGTAGTATTTTCTTCCATGGTCTTTTGAACCTCCTTTTCCATTTGGCTAATTCTGCCTTCAAGGCATTCTTCTCCTCATTGCCTCTTTGGAGTTCTTTTGCCATTTGAGTTAGTCTATTTTTTAAGGTGTTGTTTTCTTCAGTATATTTTTCAGTATTTTTTGGGTCTCCTTTAGCAAGTCATTGACTTGTTTTTCATGGTTTTCTCACATCCTTCTCATTTCTCTTCCCTATTTTCCCTCTACTTCTCTAACTTGCTTTTCCAAATCCTTTTTGAGCTCTTCCATGGCCTGAGACCAGTTCATGTTTTTCTTGGAGGCTTTTGTTGTAGGCTCTTTGACTTTGTTGACTTCTTCTGGCTGTATGTTTTGGTCTTCTTTGCCACCAAAGAAAGCTTCCAAAGTCTGAGACTGAATCTGAGTGCATTTTCACTGACTGGCCATGTTTCCAGCCAACTTACTTGACCCTTGAGTTTTTCGTTGGGGTATGACTGTTTGTAGAGTAAAGAGTACTATGTTCCAAGCTTGGTGGTATGCGCTATCCCCCTGTCCCCAGCAGCTTCTCCCACTAACCTTCTCTTTTGTCTTTGGTGTTTGTGGGTTGAGAAGTCTGGCAACTGCCACAGCTCACTGATTCAGGGCGCTATGGCCCATCTGCCCGGTTCCTGGTCTGATTGGTCCTGTCGGCCCATGACGGGCTCTGCTCCGCTCTGCTCCCCTCCCAGCTCTGTGCATGAAAGACCTCACCCAGCAACCATCCAGGCTATCCTGAGCTGGAGCCCTGCTTCCCTCTGCCATTTTGTGGGTTCTGCAGTTCTAGAATTGGTTCAGAGCTATTTTTTATAGGCTTATGGAGGGACTTGGCGGGGAGCTCATGCTAGTCTCTGCTTTCCAGCCACCATCTTGGCTCTCCTCTCCTATGTTCTGCTATGCACATGACATGCTTTTTTTCTTTCTTACTTTATATTTAAGTTTTAATATTTAAGTTCATGATATGTTTTTCTTTCTTTTTTCTATTTTGTATTTGTGTTCTGGTAAAATAAAATAAGATAAAATAAAAAGAAAATATATTTAAGTGAGGAAAAGCAGGTAAGAGAGCAGAGAGAAAGCATGGTGGAAAGGATCTGAATAAATATCAACTGAAACAAAAACAAATTATTTTTTCACCACAGTATACTACAGACTACCTGAAAACAAATAAACAAAAAAACAAAAAAACGAATAGATGGAAAGGTTGGGAAATAGATCAAAAGCCTAGTCAAGAGAGATGATATAGTCATGATGGCAGAGGACCTTAATTATCTGGACACTTGCTGGAATTCTTTGCCAAAAGTAGAATTAAATCCCTATCTTACCTTAATGGTCATTTTCTTGTTCAAAAGTTGGAGGAACCAACCAAAAGAAATTCCATTCTAAATGAGATTCTCTGAGAGGAGGAAATGGTTGCTAGAATGAAAATCATCAGGAACCTTGCAGTGAAGTGACTATTCCATCTTAAAATTAGTGATGAAAGAAAAGTAAAGTCAGAAATTTGACATGTGCCTGAGATTTGGGGAGAGCAAACTTCAAAGAATTCATAGAAAGAAGAGTTAAAAATCCTTTGGCTTAAAATTATATGGGAGAAATCACTACAGAATATTATATTCTGAAGACTCAAAGAGAAATGATTCAGATAAAGAGGAAAAAATAGAAATTGTCAATATGTCAGTGTGGATGCATTCACTGATTAGTAGTTCCCTGTGCATTCATCTCAGTCTCCTCTAAGAATTATCCTAACCAACTTCTATATTTAAAAGACATGCATAGGGGGTGAAGCCAAGATGTTAGAGGAAAGGAAGGGACTTGCTTGAGGTCTTCCAAATTTCCCTCCAAACAACTTTAAAATAATGCCTCAAAACAAATTCTGGAGGAGAAGCAACAAAAGGAAAGGATAAAACAATTTTCCAGCCCAAGACAACTTAGATGGTCAACATGAAAGGTTTGTATTACTGGGATAAGAGTGAAATGTAGTCCGGAACAGGCTGTGCCCCAGCAAGCCAGCAGCAGGACACACCCTTGCAATCTAGCAGCAGAACCAGCCCCAGTAAGCTAGGAGCAGGACTTGGGGGCAACCGAATGGGTGGCAATGACTTCCAGAACTGTTGGCCCACAGACAGTAAGGGGGTTAAACAAATACTCAGAATGATATTATAGGGGACCCTTTTTGGTACTCAGGGCAAGACTCTGCTGCATTGCCCATGCAGGAATAAGGACACAGGCTGTAGCCCCAGGGTGATAAGAAGCACTAGGACACCAGAGCTCATAGCCACAGGGGAACGGAAACCCTGGTCACAGTTGCAGGGTGGAAAAGAGTGTTTGAGGTTACTCACAAACCATAGCATAGACCAGGAGGGTAGTGACTACACCTCTCCTTAGATCATAATCCCTTGGAAGAACTGAAAATTTACAGAGCCCCAAAAAGCTCTGAAAACAGTAGTATAAAAATTAGAGGCTTGGGACAGTGCCCTTTCCACCCTGGAAGCAGAACCCAATTTTAATATCAAGTCAGAGATAAAGAAATAGGATGGAAAAATAAGCAAGCAACAACAACAAAAAGTACCTGATCATAGAAAAGTTACTATGGCAGCAGGGAGCATTAAAACACAAATTTAGAAAAGGATAACAATGTCAAATCAATTGCATGCAAAGCCTGAAAAAATAATGTAAGTTGGTCTCCAACCCCAAAAAGAAGACTTACTGGAAGAGCTCAAAAAGGATTTTGAAATCAAATAAGAGAGGTGTAGACAAAAAATTGGGAGAAGAAATGAGAGTGATGCAAGAGAATCACGAAAAAAGAACAAACAGTTTGGCTTTAAAAAAGCACAAAAAAATGGAAAAAGATGTACAAAACTTCATTGAAGAAAATAACTCCTTAAAAAGTAGAGTTGGCCAAATGGAAAACGAAGCTCACTGAAGAAAATAATTCCTTCAAAATCAGATTGGGGCAAGTGGAAGCTAATGACTCCATGAGACATAAAAAAACAATACAATAAAACCAAAATTAAGAAAAGAATATGAACTATACCTTGTTGGAAAAACAAATTACCTGAGAAATAGATAAAGGAAAGATAATTTAATAATTATTGGGCTATCTGAAATCCATGATAAAAAAGGGCATTGATATCATATTTCAAGAAATTGTCAAGGAAAACTGTGCTAATATCCTAGAACCAGTGGGTAAGATAGAAACTAAAAGAATCCACTGATCACCTGAAAGACATCACAAAATGAAAACTCACAGGAATATTATAGTGAAATTCCAAAGCTTCCAGGTGAAGAAGAAAATACTATAAGCAGCCAGAAAGAGACAATTCAAATATCACAGAGCCACAGTCAGGGTATCATGATTTAGCAGCTTCTACATTAAAGGATCAGAGAGCTTAGAATATGATATTAGGGAAGGCAAAGAAACTAGGATTACAACCAAGAATTACCTACCCAGCAAAACTAAGTATAATCCTTCGGTGGAAAAATGAATATTTAATTAAAAAAAGAGGGCTTTCAAGTCTTCCTGATGAAAAGAACAGAGCTGAACAGAAAATCTGGTTTTCAAATACCAGACTCAAGAGAAGCATATAACGGTAAAAAGGAAAGCAAAAATCATAAAGGATTCAACAAGGTTAAACTGTTTACATTCCTGCATTGGAAGATACTTGTAACTTCTAAGAACTTTATCATTATTAGGATAATTAAATGTAGTATATATAGATGGTATGGGTATGAGTTGACTACGATGGGATGATATCTAAAAAACAAAATTAAGGGGTGAAAAAGAGGGATGCACTTGGAGAAAGGGGAAGTTAGAGACAGAATAGGGTAAACTACCTCACATAAAAGAGGTATGAAAGAGCTTTTATAGTGGAAGGGAAGATGAAGGTGGGTGACAGGCAATGCCTGAACCTTACTTTCATCAGAATTGGCTGAAAGATGGAATAACATACACACTCAGTAGGGTATAGATATCTATCTTATCCTACAGAGAAGTAGGAAGGGAGGAAGTAAGAGATGAGGGGGGATAATGATAGAAGAGAGAGAATACTGAGGAAGTGGTCAGAGGCAAAACATTTTTAGAGAAGGACAAAGTGAGAAACAAAGAAGGATAAATGGGGAAGAATATAATGGAGGGAAATACACAGTTAATCATAACTGTGAATGTGAATTGGATCATTTCACCCACAAAACAGAAACAGATAGTAGAGTTGATTAAAAAAAAACTAGAATCCTACAATATGCCGTTTACAAGAAACACATCTGAAGCAAGGAGACACACACAGAGTAAAGGTAAGGGACTGGACGAGAAACTATTATGCTTTGGATGAAGTAAAAAAAAAAAAAACAGGGGTAGCAATCATGGTCTCAGACAAAGCCAATGTAAAATATCTAATTAAAAGAGATAAGCAAGGACACTACATGTAAAAAGGTACCATAGACACTGAAGTAGTATCAGTGCTAAACTTATATGCACCAAATGGAATAACATCCAAATTCTTAAAGGAAAAGTTAAATGAGTTACAGAAGGAAACAGATAGCAAAACTATAGAAATGAGGGACCGCAACTTTCCCTTCTCAGAACTAGATAAGTCCAACCAAAATATAAACAAGAATAAAGTTAAGGAGATGGATAGAATTTCAGAAAAGTTAGATATGATAGACCTCTAGAGAAAACTGAATGGGAATAGAAAGGAATAAATCTTTTTCTCGGTGGTACATGGTATCTACACAAAAACTGACCAAGTATTTAGGACATAAAAAAACTCATAACCAAGTGTGGAAAAGTAGAAATATTAAAGGCATCCTTCTCAGATCATAATGTAATAAAAATTACATTTAAGAAAGGGTCATAAAAATAGATTAAAAGAATCCTAAAGAATGAGTAGGTCAAAAAACAAATCATAGAAACAACCAATAATTTCATTAAAGAAAATGACAATAATGATACAACATAAATTTTGAGGATTCTGCAAAGCAGCAGTTAAAGGAAAATCGATATCCCTAAATGCTTCAAAAAGAAAGAACAGATCAATGAATTGGACATGAAACTAAAAAAAACTAGAGAAATGACTAATTCAAAATCCCCAATTAAACACAAAATTGGAAATTCTAAAAAATCAAAGAGAGATGAACCAAATTGAAATAAAACCATTGAACTAATAAACAAAACTAGAAGCCAGTTTTATGAAAAAAACACAATAAAATAGATAAACCATTGATTAATTTGATTAAAAAAATAAAATTAAATTACCAGTAGCAAAAATGAAAAGGGTGAATTAACTACTCATGAAAAAGCAATTAAAGCAAATATTAAGAGCTATTTTGCCCAATTATATGCCAATAAATCTTACCATATAAATTAAAAGGATGAACATGTTTTTTTTAAATTTCAGATTACAAGAAGAGGAAAGAGAATACTTAAGTAGCCCCATATTAGAAAAAGAAATAGAACAAGTTATCAATGAGCTCCTTAAGAAAAAATGCCCAGGACCAGATGAATTCACAAGTGAATTCTACCAAATATTTAAGGGTGATGCCACAGGTGAAGTAAGAGAGCATGGAACAGTTTACAAATAAGAGAAGAATTTATGACCCAACAAGAGATAGAGAGCATTATGGGATGTAAAATGAATAACTTTATTACATTACAACAACAAATGTATCCAACATTAAAAGGAAAGCAGAAAACTGGGGGGAGGGATTTTATAGACAGTTTCTCTAATAAAGGCCTTGTGTCTCAAAAATATAGACAAATGAGTCAAGCATATAAGTCATTCCCCAATTGATAAATATGAAGGATATGAAGCAGCAGTTTTGCGAAATCAAAGCTATCTATAGTCATACGAAAAAGTGCTCTAAATCACTATTGATTAGAAAAATAAAAATTAAAACAAGTCTGAGGTACTACCTCACACCAATCAGATTGGCTAATATGAGAATAAAGGAAAATTACAAATATTGGAGGAGATGTGGGAAAATTGAGACTATTGCACTGTTGGTGGAGTTGTGTTGATCCAAAAGGAGAGGAATTTGGAATTATGCCCAAAGGGCTATAAAACTGTGCATGCCCTTTGACCCATCAATGGTACTACTAGGTCTGTATCCCAAAGTTCAGTTGCTCAGTCATTTTTCAGTTGTGTCTGAATCTTCATGACCCCATTTGAGGTTTTCTTGGCAAAGATACTAGAGTGGTTTGCATTTTCTTTTTCAGCTCATTTTATAGATGAGGAAATTGCAGCAAACAGGGTTAAGTGACTTGTCCAAGGTCACACAGCTAGTAAGTATCTGAGGCCAGATTTTAACTCAGGAAGATGAGTCTTCCTGACTCCTGGCCTGGTACTCTATCTACTGTGCTACCTAGCTGCCCATATTCCAAAGAGATTTTTTAAAAAGGAAAAGGACTTAAATGTATAAAAATACTTATAGTAATTCTTTTCTGTGGTCAATAACTGGAAATTTAGGGGACGTTCATCAATTAGGGAATGGCTGAACAAATTATAGGATATGATTGGGATGGAATACTACTGTGCTATAAGAAATGATAAGCAAGCTGATTTCAGAAAAACCCAGGAAAACTTACATGAACTGATGCAAAGTGAAGTGAGAAGAACCAGGAGAACATTTTACACAGTAACAACAATATTGTAAGATGATCAACTGTGAATGACTTAGCTATTCTCAGCAATACAAAGATCCAAGACAATTCCAAAGGACTCACCATGAAAAATGCTATCCACCTCCAGAGAAAGAACCTAAGGAGTCTGAATACAGAATAAAGCATATTAATTTTTATTTTATTTTTGTGGGGGTGTTTGGTCTGTGTTTTCTTTTACAACATAACTAATATGGAAATATATTTTGTATGACTGCATATATATAATCTCTGTAAAACTGCTTACTGTTTCAGTCAGGAGGGCAAGGAAGAAGGAAGGAAGAGAATTTAGAACTCAAAAATTTTTAAAAATTATTTTACTGAGCTGGACAAAATTATAACAAAATTCATCTGAAAAAAACAAGAGGTCTAGAATATCTAGGGTATTAATGAAAAGACATGCTAGAGAAGGTAGCCTAGCCATACCAGATATTAAACTGTACTACAGAGCAGCAGTCATCAAAACTACCTGGTACTGGCTAAGCAACAGAGGTGTGGATCAGTGGAACAGGATAGGAATACAAGATGGAGAAGTCAACAACTATAGCAATCTACTCTTTGATAAACCCAAAGAGGCCAGCTTCTGGGCTAATAATTCACTATTTCACAAAAACTGTTGGGAAAATTGGAAAATGGTAGGACAGAGACTGGGCATAGACCAATATCTTACACCATATACCAAAATAAAGTAAAAATGGGTTCATGATTTAGGAGTAAAGGCTGATTCTATAAGTGATTTGGGAGAGCAAGGAATAGTTTACTTATCAGATTTATGGAAAAGAAAAGAATTCATGACCCAACAAGAGATAGAAAGCATTACAAAATGCAAAATGGATAATTTTTATTATGTTAAATTGAAATGTTTTTGTACAAAAAAAAAGCCAATGCAACAAAAATTAGGAGGGAAGCAGAAAATTGGAAGAAAATTTTTACAACTAGTATCTCTGATAAAGGCCTCATTTCTAAAATATACAGGGAACTGACCCAAATATATAGGAATACAAGCCATTCCCCAATTGAGAAATGGTCAAAAGATATGAACAGGCAGTTTTCAGAGGAAGAAATTAAAGATATCTATAGGCATATGAAAAAATGCTCTAAATCACTACTGATTAGAGAAATGCAAATCAAAACCACTCTTAGATACCACATCTCTCCTGTCAGATTGGTAATATAACAAAACAGGAAAATGATAAATGCTAGAGAGGATGTGGGAAAATTGGAACATTGTTACATTGCTGGTGGAGTTATGAGCTGATCCAGCCATTTTGGAGAGCAATTTGGAACTATGCCCAAAGGGCTATAAAAATGTTCATACCCTTTGACCCAGCAATACCACTTCTAGGGTTGTATCCCAAAGAAATCACACAAGCGGGAAAAGGACCCATATGTACAAGGATATTTATAGCAGCTCTTTTTTGTGGTAGCCAAGAATTGGAAATCAAAGGGATGCCCATCAATTGGGGAATGGCTGAACAAGCTGTGGTATATGAAGGTCATGGAATACTATTGTGCCATAAGAAATGGGGATGATATGGACTTCATAACAACCTGGAAAAACCTACACGACATAATGCTGAGTGAGCGGAGCAGAGCCAGGAGAACACTGTACACAACCACAGATATACGGATTCCATGAAGACCAACACTGATAGACTTCGCTCCTCTCAGTAACACAAGGTGCAGGCACAACTCCAAAGGACTCACGATGGAGAATGCTATCTACATCCAGAGAAAGAACTATGAAGTTTGAATGCAGATTGAGGCACACTTCATGCTCGCCTTTTTCTCTTCTCTTTTGTTTTTGGGTTGTTTTTTTTGTTATTTTTTTTGGTTCTGTTTCTTCTTTCTCATTATTCATTCCATTGGTCATAATTCTTCTCCGCAACTTGACTAGTGTATAAATTAATTCAATGCAAAGTCATTCGTGGTAGTTATATGAGATTCCATGCTGGCTTGGGGAGGGAGGGGGAAGGGAGGGGAGAAAATCTGGAACTCAAAATTATGTAGAACTCTCTGTTGTAAACTAAAAATAAAAATAAATTTTAAAAAATGGTTAAAAAAAACAAATGTTAAAAATTGTTTTTATATGCAATTGGAAAAAATAAAAATATTATTTAAAAATTAAACCAAAAACACAAGTATAGAAGATGTTCCCTAGAGCAGTTTAACAAATGACAACTATGTAAATTTGATATTGGTATGGTTAAAATACTGTCAAGCGTGCTAAAGTTCAGGGTGAACTGAAGAAGGCAAGAAAAGCCAAAGACAACAAAAAAAGATGTTCAGTTTTTTAAGCTATTGTAGATAGGAGTATTAAAAGATAGGTTTGGTTGAGAACTGACAAAAGCAAGAAAGCAAAATTGTTCATTCTTAGAGAGGCTTTCAGGAATAAAAGAGTGATCATTCCATTGTATTATTCCCTTTGAGGAAGACAAATAAAGTACTATGTATAGCTCTGGGGCCACATTTTGGGAAGGACATTGATAAGCTGGAGAGAATGCAAGAAGGACAACTTTAAGAATGAAAAGTTCAGGGGGTGGAGGCAAGATAGCGGCATGAAAACAGGGACTCACTTGAGCTTTCCCCCAAATCCTTCCAAATACCTGTAAAAAACGACTCTAAACAAATTCTAGAGCTACAGAACCCACGAAATTACAGAGTGAAACAAGTCTCCAGCCCAAGATGGCTTGGATGGTCTCTGGGAAGGGTCTATCACACCATGTTGAGGGCAGAGCGCAGCCCAGCTTGGGCTGTGCCAGGACAGACCTGGCCCCAGTAGACCACAGAGCAGGCCTCAGGGCCCTCAATCACTAAGCTGTGGCAGTTTCTAGACATCTCAAGCCACAAATGCCAAAGAAAACAGAGCAGGTCAGTGGGAAAACTGTTGGACCTGGGTCAGAGAAGTGCGCTGTCCTGACCCAGCCCTGGGGTGGCAGAGGTGGCTGCAGCAGCAGCTGTGGCTGTTTCCAGAGCTCCACGCCCACAGAAGGTAGGGAGAATCAGGGGGCTTATCAGAGCAGGAATGCAAGAATCTCTTTGCTGGCGCTGAGGCAGTATTCTCTTGCTTTGCCCCGCTTGAATCTGGTTGGCAGTCCTGGTTGGCTTTCCATGGGGGAGGAGCAGGCTTGGTGTGGCAGAGCTTGTGGTGGATGTGGAGAGGGCATGTAGTTACACAGTAGAAAGGAGTGCTTGTACTCACAGACCAGAGCACAGGCCAGGAGAGGAGTATCATACCACCTCAGAATAGAAGTAGCTCTGAAAACAGCAACGCAAAACCCCTGAAGCTTGGGACAGAACACTCTCCACTTAGGAAGCAGTCATACCCTGACAAAGAGCTCAAAAGTCCAGTAATTGGTGGGAAAATGAGCAGGCAGCGTAAAAGGACTCAAACTACAGAATCTTTCTTTGGTGACAAAGAAGATCGAAACATACAGTCAGAAGAAGTCAACAAAGTCAAAGAGCCTACATCAAAAGCCTCCAAGAAAAATATGAATTGGTCTCAGGCCATGGAAGAGCTCAAAAAGGATTTGCAAAAGCAAGTAAAAAAAAGTAAAAGAAAAACTTTGAAGAGAAATGAGAGTGATGCAAGAAAATCATGAAAAACAAGTCAATGACTCGCTAAAGGAGACCCAAAAAAAACCTGAAGAAAATAACATCTTAAAAAATAGACTAACTCAAATGGCAAAAGAGCTCCAAAAAGCCAATGAGGAGAAGAATGCCTTAAAAGGCAGAGTTAGCCAAATGGAAAAAGGAGGTCCAAAAGACCACTGAAGAAAATACTGCTTTAAAAATTATAATAGAGCAGGTAGAAGCTAGTGACCTTATAAGAAATCAAGAAATTATAAAACAGAACAAAAAGGATGAAAAAAAGGAAGACTGTGAAATATCTCATTGGGAAAACCACTGACCTGGCAGAAAAGAGTGCCCAACAGAGAGTTAGGATTGGTGAGTGATTGTTTACAGGAAGGCCCTAGCAGGGGGGGAAGGTTACAGGATGACTTGGCTCCTTGCTATAATATCGTGTTACGATTTCCTTGTTGCTACATCGAGGTGGGCTTACTGGCTTTGGAATATTATGGCTGCTATATACTTTTGTTGTTGGTCTTTCACCCCCACAACAGCTGCTAGCAACACTGTTAACACACTGCCTCAACTATTTCCCCATTACCACTTCATTTCCACTCAAATGAGAAGGTGATCTTCACAAAGTACAGGTCTGACCGAGTCACCGTCTACTCAATCAACCCCACTGGCTCCCATCACCTCCAGGACCAAATATAAAATCTTCTCCACCTTTCAATCTTCTTATGCTTTATTCCTCCCTCCCTTACTCCACGCCACAAACTCTACAATTTGATGACAATGGCCTCCTTAATGTACCTTTGCACACAACACTCCATCTGCTAACTTCATGCCTTTTCAATGACTGTCTCTTACTCCTTCTTCAAGAAGTCTTTGCCAGGCCCACTTAATGTTAGTGCCTTCCTTCTACAATTATCTTCAATTTACCCTGTATATGTCTGAAAATATGCATAGCTGTTTGCCTGTTGTTTCCCCCCCATCAACTAGGGGGTTGAATTTAAGGGAAGAAGCTGTTGTTACCTTTTTTGTATCCCTAACACTTAGCACAGTTCCTGGCATAGATCAGCACTTAATAAAATGCTGGTTGATCTGACATAACTTGGTGACTTGAAGGTCCCTTCCTGCTCTAAATTTTTTATCCTGTGTAAATGGGCTTTGAGGGTTGGAGAATGGAGGCTCACAGAAGATACACTATGCTGGAGAGAAGATTATCAAAGGAGTTTTCAGGGTTTGAGGAAGGGAAAAAAAAGTTGAGATTTGTCTTCTTTCCTTTCATCTATTTCTTTTTCCACTACAAGTTTAAGTATTTCAAACTTTCTTTGCAACTCCAAATTACAATTGAAATTGTCTTTCATCAGCATAGTGCCTAGCATAAAGTAAGCACTTAATAAATGGTTTTTGATTGGGCCAAGTAGGGCTTGAGCCCCCGAGAGAACTACAATAAGATTATATCAGCCTAGAAGTAGAAGAGAAAAAAAAATGGGAGGGAAATCCCCAAGGTTTGACAACATGGAGGAAAAAAAGTTCCTGTGGATATTGGGTTACCTGGGTAGGAATGCCATTCCTGTGAGATTGTTTCCATATTGCTAATACGAAATCATAAAATGTAAATGCATTAAAATGTTGAATTTTGCAACCCCCAAAAAATTTCAACAGTGAAACTAAGCCAATTGTTTTCTAAGCATATTAGGAATCCTTAAAAAGATGAACAATATCTACCTGAAAAGGTGAAGAACAATTCATTTTGTAAACCAGCTCTCTGCATCTTAACATGATGACATTCGGACTTCACTAATTTTATTTCACAGAAAAGATCAATAACTAGTCTGCTCAAAATCTGAAGCAATTTCTTCTCAAATGAGACATTATAGATACTATTGCAGGGTGCAGAATGATATCGAGCTGTGAACTGGTAGTAAAAATTAGGATTTACATAAGCTGCAAGACAAAACATAAGTAAGATTTATTGTATAGACAAAAACAAAATTAACACTTTCAGTAAATCATAGGTTTTAATTAAAATGTTTAAATTATTTAAGAATCATTATGTTCTTTATATATAAGCTAAATTCTATATACAAGATGCCTCAAAAATTTTAGAGCAGTTCATACACAAATATAAGCATATGTACATATATGTATGTTTCCATATGTACTCAGTACAAATCTTAAGAATGGCACAGTCCCCTTTGACCCAGCAACACCACTAGTAGTTCTTCAGAGATCAAAGGAAAAAGACCTATGTGTACCAAAATATTTATACACAGCTCTTTTTGTGGTGGCAAAGAACTGGAAATTGAGGGGATACTCATCAACAGGGAAATGGCAGAACAAGTTGTGGCATATGTTTGGGATGGAATACTATTGTGCTTTAAAATATGGTGAGCAGGATGCTTTTAGAAAAACCTGGAAGACTTACATGAATTGATGCAAAGTTAAATGATCAGAACCAGACCATTGTATAACAGTAACAGCAATATCATATGATGAACTGTGAATGACTTAGTCATTCTCAGCAATACAATGATCCAAGATAAGTCTGATGACTTATGATGAAAAATATCATCCATCTCCAGACAAAGAACTGGTGAATTCTGAATGTACATTGAAGCATATACTTTTTACTTTCTTTATTACTCTTGGTTCTTTGGGTCTGGGATTTCTTTTGCAATATGGCTAATAGGGAAATTTTTGTGTGACTAGACATGTATCATCTATATCAAATTGCCTGCCTTTTCAAGGAGAGATGAAGGGAGGGAGGGAAAGAAGGTGGAACTATTTTTTTTAAAAGCATGTTAAAAATTTTTTGCTTACATATAATTGAGAAAAAATAAAATTATAATTAAGTTTTTTAAAAAGAATGGCCCAGCCCATGAATAGTTCAAAGGAACACAGACTTGAATCTAGAAAGAACCTTAAAGATCATTTAATTCAGTTCCTTCTAAAATAGACTGAATGATTTATGCTAATTCACAAAGATAGTATATGTATATGTGTGTGCGTGTGTGTGTGTGTGTGTGTGTGTGTGTGTGTATCCCCCATGCCTGGAATTCTTTCCCTCTTCATCTCTATCTACTCACCCCTCTGGTTTCCTTCAAGTCCTAGCTAAAATCTCACCTCATACAAGAAACCTTTCCTGATCCATTCCCTCTTTAATTATCATCAATTTATCCTTTATATGTCTGGTTTGTACAAAGTTGTTAGTGTAGTTTCTCCCACATTCAATGACGAGCTCCTTGAGAGCAGAGACTTTTCATGGCCTTTCTTGGTATCCCTGGCACTTAACACAGTGCCTGGCATTTACAGTAGGTAGAAAATCAATGTTTACTGGCTGATATGTGGTAGAGCCAGGATTTGGACCCAGATCCTCTAATTCCAAATCTATCATTCTTTCCATAACACCATGAGGACACTGAGGGATTAATTCATAAGGTATCAAAATTAGAGGAAGAAATCAATGGCATGGAAAAAATCATAAGATCAAAAGTTTAAAGCTGGTTGTATCACTAATCACAGAAGAATAACCTTAAAGCTTGTCACCATGCCAATGTGGGGCAATAATCCAAAAATTACAAAGGCAGTGGCTTCCAAATTTTCTGACTGTACCAATGGAAGAAAAAGATTCAGTAACTCAGCATTCAGAGACCTGTTTGGAAATGTTATTAAGGCAACTAAACATATCAATTAGTAAATATGAAAAAGTCAAATATTTTTCAGGGAACAATGTTTTGGGGGTGGTTGCAAAAAACAACTCACTAGAAATCCCAACTACAAGAAAGGTTCAAGGAGAATTTTTTAAAAGGTGCTGTACTCAAATCTAGGAGTAAAAAAAACAGGGTTAGATCATACTCAAATGGATCTGTGGTCTTACCAATTTAAGTATTCATTCCAAGATGAAAAGCACAATCAATTTCTATTTGCTCATCTGGCATCCTGCATGATTTTTATTCATATCCTCCCAAGTTTGCAATCCAATCTGCTAGAGATCTTCCTTGCTTTCTTCTGATATCACAAGGATATCAGAAGAAAGCACTTATACTGTCAACCTGTCACCCCTTGTGCTCCACATGGGAAAAGGCTTTCCCTTCCCATCACACGTATTCCCTGACATCACCTTTTTCTCCTGTTCTTATTCAAAGTTTTTCATTAGTTACATGTTGCATCTTTCTCATACCCACCATTCTCCTACCCAATGAATTCCATATGATAGTCACTTTCAGTTCTTCAGAAACAACTGTGTTCCATGTCTCATACCCACACAACAAAATTGGAAGAATATTAGTATTAAAAAGATGAACTGTTCCAGGAAAACTTTGGGATCATTCAAGGACCTCTGAAATCTCCTGAAGACAATCCAATACACTTTCATTCTCCCGTTTAATTTTGAGATGAATTCCCTGTCCATTTGTCTTCTATGTCCCAGATACATCTATAACTTCAAACATATATATAATATACATAAATATATACATAGAAATGTATATGTTTGCATGCATACATACTGATGAACAAGCTCTATGGGTTAAACTGCATGTTGGAATCTGAGAAACAAACATTCTTCATTGATCTGGTCATTCCTATGTATATGATCAGGTCACATTCTTTAAGTATTTACACATCTCTTCCAGGAGGCTCTGCAGTGTTCCAAGGCTCAATGCACTCAACACAATGTCATCAGCAAAGAGGAGAATGGAGAGGACCTCACTATCCATAGACAATGCTGGATCTTCTCCAAAGCATAAACCTGATAAGCATATATCTATTTTATGGTCCACATGATGTTTATTTTCAAAGAGTCACTGAATAAGGTTATTCTTCTTGTTATAGCATTCAAGGGATTTTGAATGAAGACCCTTTGTTAGAATAAAGTCTGTAAGTTGGTGTTTTGCTTTGCCAAATTGTGTTTTTTCATAATCAACAAACAAGCACAGTGGGGTTTTCTAGTCTCTAAATCATTCAATTTAAAAATGGTAATGATGTAATGCATTGTTGGTGGAGCTCTGAATCAACACAAACATTGTGGAAAGCAATTTGGAATTAAGCAAATAAAGTAGCTAATAAATACCACTAACTACGCTTATACCCCAAGGAAGTCATTGAAAAAAATAAAGTCCCCATATATGCCAAAATATTTACAGCAGCATTTTTATGATAGCAAAGTATCATGAAATAAAGAAGATGTCCATCAACTGGAGAATAACTAAACAAATCATGGTACACAGATGTGACAGAATATTACTGTGATGCTATAAGAAATAACAAATATGATGAAAAGAAAGAAGAATTGAAATATTCACATAACCTAAAGCAGAGTGAAGAAAGCAGAGCCAAGAAAATAACATACACAATGACTACAACATTGTTAACAGAAAGAATAAAAAATGAAAAAAAATGAAATTACACATTTTCAGATTTTTTTAATGTATTGATTGGTTATAATAATTTTTTCTCTTCCTTTTCATTTTTTAGCCTTTAAGAAATACTGATTGTTAAAAGTAACAATGCAAAATTACAAAGAATAAAGTGCTTCCAAAGAAAAAATATGAGAAGACAACCCTTACTCTACTTCTTTGCAGTGGTGGGAAATCCATGAGTGTAGTAAAATATATGTATGTATATATAATATGCATATTATATGTACATATATAATATACATTCAGACTTTTTTGATTTGTTGATCAGTTTTGCTAAAAAAATTCCTCTTCTTTTTCTTTAAGATATTATTTCTTATATGAGAAGGTTCTCTGAGAGAGTGGAGGGGAAGAAAGTGGGAGGAAGTTTTGGTCATGAAAATCCAAATATATCCATAAAGTTTTATTTTTAAAAGGCATGATATATTGAAGAATATCACTAACAAAATCTTGCCCATCCCCTACTAACACCCACATAAAGATCCTGTATATATGGCAACGTAGGCCTATTAAACCCACATCAGCAATGATATATCAAAATATAATCAAATTTATTTTTTGTGATGTTATTTCATGGTTGCCATATTCAGCATCTTTTTTCTCTCAAATAAAGTATGCATAATATAGAGTAATGAGTCTTTAATATGGAAATATGTTTTGCATTATTGTACATGAATAATCTATATCAAATTGCTTACCCTCTCAGGGAGGGAGGAAGAGAATTTTGAACTTCAATTTTTAAAAAAAATAATGTTAAAAATTGTTTTTGTGTGCAATTAGGGAAAAAAAATAAAATAATATTTTAAAAAATAAAACATTTAAAAATTTTTAAAGGCACCTTTATTCACCAAGCAGTAATATACTCAAATTGTAGAACAAGTATCTATGAAGAAAAAAATGCTCTCATAATGAACCAGTATGTAAAGGGTGCATATCATAAAACTACTTTTCTAAAAAGTATATTGTTGAACTGAATTTCACTAAGCAATGTTTTGTAGAAATAGATTCTTGGCATTGGAAACTGAACACTTGATTGCATTTTAAGCAGAACAGATCTTGAAAGGTAGATCTTCATATCCATCATTCTTACTTCAACTGTTCTGCGAAGCCCAGAGGAAATCTCAATGTACAGAGATTACTACACAGTGAAGCTACATATCTCACTAAACATTTTATCCAAATTCAGTCTCCATAACAATCAAATTGCTGAGCAAATGTTATTGATGTGACGTAATTTCTTGTCAGTATTATGGTTTCCATTTGTTTAATTTTAGTATTGCTATTAGTCAAACCAAGAAAGAAGGATATTGTGATTGTGTGTACAAGAGCATTAGATTCCTTTACAAAATTTTAAAGAAATTAAACATTTCAAAGGAAAAAAATGAAGGCAGAAAAGAAATGTTCTTCTTACCGTATATAACATATTTTAGTTGGAGAGTTTTTTCCACTTCTTCTGCTGTACGTTTATATGAAAGGGAACAAGTATAAATTCCACTCATCTCTTCACTGAAGTTATAAAATATAAGGCTTCCTGTTGTTGTTACTTTTACAGAGGAGTTTTCTAATAAAGAAGTAAAATATAGTTCTTAACCATTGAATTTTAATCTAATTTCTTAAAATAAATTACCAAAATAAAATTCCAGCCAAACCAAAACTCTCAATGTTCAACTGCAAAGACTCTAACATTGGCATAGATATCAGAAGGTGAAAGAAGGGGAGGGACTAATTATGAGTTCTGTCAGCTAAGAGGATCTTGTTTCCAGGAAAAGCGCTCATAATGTAAATAAATTATCCAAGCAGGTCTATAGGTTACAGGGAGAAAGATCAATTAAGCAAGGATTTTTGAGCTCCTATGATATGCTAAGAAAATTAAAGACACAATCCCTCTCCTAATGGAATTTATAGCCTATTTGGAATGAAATACATATATATATATGTACATATATATATGTATTTGCACATATATATGTGAACATTTAAAAGTTAATGAATAATTGAATAATGTAGAATCAAATGTCAAGTCCAAAAGAAATACCTTCCTCAACTACTAGGGCTGTACAACAATGGAATGGTTGCCTAAAGAGGTAGTAAACTCTTGACACTGAAGATATTAAAAGCTAGATGAGACAGGACTGCTTTAAAAAGGATTCCTATATTTTGTGGGATCCTAGGTTGAATAATCTATAAAACCCCTTCCATATCTATATAATTACTGTTTGGAATATCAATATAGAAGTCGGTAATAATGCTTCAGATAACCACTTTTCTTAGATAATAAAATGTTTAGCTATCAATTTAACATACCACACCCATAAAAATTAACTGTTAGAATTCACCTCAGATGATACTCAAAAATTTCCTGATTCTTGTTTTAAAATGATGTGTTTAATGTTTTTAATAATAAACTTTAAGAGAAATATCGAAGCATAGTGGGTAGAAAGTCAAACTCAGTCAAGAAGACATGGGTTCCAGTACCACGTCTGACACATACTAGCTTTTGGATCATGAGGTCATTGAACCTCTCAAAGTTGCAAGAAACCCCCTTAGACTATAAGCTATATATCAATTACAAATCTTCAATGGAAGAAGTTTGCTTAGTGAGAACACCCTATACCAATAAAATCACTGAGGGGACATGGGAGGGGGTGGATTAAAACTCCTTTGGAATCAAAATGGAATAGATAATATGTCTTCGGCAAATAAATACAACTCTGTTGTGGCTGAAGCCTAACTCAGAGCAAGCTTTCAGTAAACAGAAAATATTAACAACTTAAAAGAATTTCTGAAAATTGGTGCACCAAGAATTTTTCTGCTTGTAGGGGAGATGAACAGGAAGACATTTTTCTCTGCATTCTGGACTAGTTAAGTTGACCAATGGCCATGACCCCAAAGAGTAAAACTGCTTAAACATGACTGGTTTTGTTTTTTTACATTTATGTCTATGTTCTAACATTATTTTAGAAACCTCTCTCTAAATAATGTAATATTTGTGTCTGAGTTTTCTTTAAGGTAGTTCAGTACTTGTTAGGGATTTGGGTGAACTTTTAAACCTTATTTTTCTTACCAGAAACAGAATTTTTTAACTTAACTAGCTGAAAGATGAGCAGGAAATCTGATGCTGAAGGCAAAGGAAGTTCTATTCATTTCAACTAATACAGTAAAGCTTATCACTTGTTAATGATTTTGAAATCAATGGTTTCAGTTATAAATGTGTTAAATATTGTACATAAAATGGATTTAATTACTTAGGACTTTCAAGTGAACACTAAACTGGGATTGCTAGTCTTAAACTACTTTCTTACTGATTTACAAGCTGATTACTGAGGTCTCTATTGAGATCTACCATATACAAAGCACTGTGCTAAATGCAGGAGATATCTACTATCTACTTATCCCTTAGTCTCTTCTGCTATATCTAGTGTCTAAAAATTTCTAAACAAATTTTTAAAGATTTTGCCTTTACTATTAAGAAATAGTAAAGAAAGAAATTCTATACCAATATGAAACATCTGAATAATGGAGGCAACAAAAAGAGCATTGAATATTCCTGGAATTTGAAAAATAAGTATTTCAGAATTAGGGTTAGGATCAAAAGACCCTAAAACCTGTACCAGTAGAAGAATTATGTCCAAATACTATCTAATTTGGGAAATAAGACAGACATATGTAGCCACTCCTTACTACAAATTTCACTATATAACTTACTCAATGATGTCTATCTAACACCTCTATATCCTTTCTTAGTACCTATATATGTTCAATCAGAGCCCCACATATGAGGTAGCCCAGGATGGCAGCAGCAGCATTTCTAAAAATTATATTTTAAAATCCCTTGGGCTCATATATACATAAACATTTCCTTAACATCTCCCTCCATCATCACTGAGACAAAAGAAGTCTGATTAACCTATACTACCCCTTCCACAAAGGGCATCTAGGTGGTGTAGTGGATAGAGTTCCAGGCCTAGAGTCAGGAAGACTCATCTTCCTGAGTTCAAATCTAGCCTTAGACATTTACTGTGTGAACCTGGGCAAGTCACTTAACCCTGTTTGCCACAGTTTCCTCATCTATAAAATGACCTGGAGAAAGAAATGGTAAACCACTCCAGTACCTTTGCCAAGAAAGCACCAAATGGGATCACAAAGAGTCACATGTGACTGAAACAATTGAACAACCCTTTCCACAAGTTCAAATTTTTAAAAATTACTTAACACATATGTAACAATGTCATTGACTGGGTCCTACCAATAGTCAGTGCCCTAAGGTAGGGGGCTACCTACACAAACATGCAGAAGCATGGGCCCATAGTAGAAGAGAAAGGGAATGGACCAGTAGCAATGTATCACCAATTGCCAAGTCAAAACCCAGCATGTCCAAAACAGAACTCATCTTTCCCCCCCAAAAAAACTACCCCTCTTCTAAACTTCCCTAGTTCAGTTATTAGGACTTTATTTGCTCAAAAAAAAGTTTGGTAGAAAGTATTATTTTCTCAATTTTTGCAAATAATCTCTGTAGTGTAGGTATTAATTGCTTTTTTTAACATTTGATAGCATTCATTCATAAATGCTTAAACTAGGTTGCTCTCCCACTGACCCCTTTTCTTACTTACTTTACAATTTGTTCAATTTCACCTTCTGAAATTTGGTTGCTCTCTTTTCTCATGCTGTTAATTTGATTATTTTATATTTTTGTAGGCAGTCCTCCATTAAAAAAATAATTATGAGTTTTGCTATCATTTAATTGTGTGTAATAGGCTCAGATAACTACTTTTATTTTTTTCTGTTTGCTGTGATTTCTCCTTGTTCATTTTTTTTTATTAATTTGACGTTATTCACTCTTCTTTTAATCAGGCTTCCTGAAGTTTAATCCATTGTTAGTCTTTTGAAAGTGCCGACTGCATTTTGTTTATCATTTCTATAGCCTTTTTGTTTTCCATCACACCTATTTCTCCTCCAATTTTTAAGATACCCTCTTTTGTGCTTACTTTGAATGTGTTGATTATCTCATTTTTAATTGTATACTCAATTCATTAATTCTTTTTTTCTATTTTGATTTTTGAGAAATATTTTTCATAGAATCGCGTTAGCTGCACCCCATAAATTTTAGAATGCTATGTCATAATTTTTCTATTTGATGTAAATGTCCTTTCTATACTTGTTCTTTAGCACATTCATTATTCAGGATGTCACTCAAATCTATTTCTGAAGCTATCATTTTCTCATGTTCCCTATTTCATTGCATTAAAATCTGTAAAGAATGTGTTTAATATTTCTTTTTTTTACATTTATTTGTAAATTTTTTGTGTCTAAGCACGTGGTTTATTTTTATGTGTGGTACTATAACACATGTGTATGCTTTATTTTTCACATTCCTTAGAGATCCTAAGTCTTTCAGATATAACTGCTCCAAAAGTTTGTCATGTCTTGCATTTTTTTTATCTTTCTCTAAGACTTATCCATCTAAAACAGAGAAATAATGATTCCTATAATTATTCTTACAATCCGAGCCTTTCCACAATTCAGTTAATATTCCCTTTGTAACTCTGGTCACTAAAATTAGTTAACTTATTCATTAGTACAATAGGGTTTCCTTGCTTATATGTCTGGATACTGTCATTCAAATTTTTGTTTTGTTTTGCATGATACTATGATTAAACCTTTTTTGGAATTACCTGATGCACACTAAATATTGTTTCATTCTTTTTTTATTCTTTATGTTTCTATTTAAAGGTATAAAAGCTATAAAATGAAGTAAGACTTTTGAGACACCTTTGGCATGTAATATATTGTGGTTTTTGCTTTTTTATCCACTCTGCACTTTTAGATTGCTTGATGCATTTGCATTTAAAGCTATAATTGTTAAGATTAAGTTTTTTCTTCATTTTTCACTTTTGTAATCCATTTTTCTTCCCTTCCTCCTTTAAGTCAATAATTTGTCCCCAATTAATGTTGTTACTCTATTTTGATGCCTCTTTTTAAGTATTACTATTGTTATTTTTATCGATCTTTTTTACATAATCTTTATTTCTAATATCTCTCTTCTTCTTCTTCCATAATTAAGGAGCCATCTTTTTAACAAACCATAAAAAATGAGGCTAAAAAAGCAATTCTGCAAAACTAACCAACACAATAACCAAGTGTAACTGTATAAAGACCACTCTCCTGGTACCTCTCCTTCTCCTTCTTAGTCTCCTTTGCTAGATCCTCATACTAGTCATACCCAATAAGCACAGAGATGTCCCACAGGGCTCTGTTCTTTGTCCTCTTCTCTTGCCCCTCTATACTACTTCCCTTGATGATCTCATCAGCTCTGGTAGGTCTACTGTCCCTATGATGATGGTTCTCAAAGCTACCAACCCTGCCCTAACCTCTCAGATGATCACCAGTTTCACATCTCCAACTGCCTTTCAGACAATAAGAACTGGTTGTCCAGTAGTCATTTTAAATATGAGCAAAACTGAACTCATGTTTCCCAAAAAACCTTCCGTTTTCCAAACTTCCCCATTACCATCTTTCCAGTTCCTCAGGCTTAAAGCCTAGGCATCAGACTTGACTACTCACCATCTCTTGTGCCCCATATCCAATCTGTTTCTGTCAATTTCACCTCTGCCACATCTCTCTGCCACAAGTATACCTCCTTCTCTCCTCTGATACTGCCACAGCCCCAGTACAGACCCTCATCACCGCATATACGGACTATTACAATAGCCTGGTGCTTGGTCTCCCTGTTACAAGTTTCTCTCTCCTCTAGGCCATATGCCATTTGGCCATCAAACTGATTTTCCTAAAGCACAGGCCTGACAATGTCATGTCTCCCATATTTAATAAACTCCAGTGACTCGCTATCACTTCCAAGGTCAAATATAAAATCCTCTGCTTGGCTTTCAAAGCCCTTCATAATTCAGACCCCTCTCACCTTTCCAATCTTCTTACACTTTATAACACCCTTCCCTCCCCCAGCCATGTACTTTTCAATTGGGTCTATGGTGTCCAGGAGGACTCTTCAGGACCGCTTGTCTACCTTTGCTATCCACCTGCTTTACCCACCCCTGACCCGTGGCTCCAAAAAGCTGTAACATACAAAGCAGCCACACCCCAGTAAACCTTCTCAGCAGTGGGGCTAAACCAGGTTGAGGCTAAACAACAGGCTTCCAACCTATCAGTGAGTTGGGGGATGTTTACCCCAAGCATGTGAAGACTTCCTCTGCATAATGGGAAGATGAGAACAATTTGTTTCAAAGGCCATGAAGGCACCTGAAACAGGCACTGTGGAGCACTTGCAATTAGAACTTGGTCAGGCATTGAAGACGCCAAGGTCATCCACTGCATCCCAAGCCACTGCCAGTCATCTTGCCTCTTGTCCTGCCACTGGGCTTCAATGTCTCAAGAAAAGAAAGTGAGGCTGATGATGACTTTGTGCAACTCTGCCTCACTTAAATCCAATTCATGCACAAGTTATCACCTATGATGTCACTGGTCTTCTTGAAAATGAAAGACAAAACAACAACAAACAACTTCAATTCAGTGACAACTGACCTTGCAGTTCCATGAACAAGACACTGCATCTCTCAGTTCCAGAAATTTTCTCTGACTGTCCCCCATGCCTGGAATGTTCTTCCTCTTCATCTCTACCACCTGGATTCCCTTTCTTCAAATCCCAACTAAAAGTCCACCTTCTCCAGGAACCTTTTCCCAATCTCTCTCAAATCTACTGCCTTCTATTATTTTCTTTTTATCCTGTATATAGCTGCCTTTGTCTATATTTATTTGCACATTGTCTCCCCCATTAGACCATAAACTCCTTAAGGGCAGGGATGGTTTTTTATCTTTCTTCGTAACCTCCAGCACTTAGCAGAGTACCTAGCACATAAGCACTCTCATTGACTGCTTACTGACTAGCATAGGATCATAGATTCAGAATTGGTAGAGACATTAGAAGTCATCAAGTCCAAGCTCTCATTTTATAGTGAGAAAACTAAAGTTCAGAAGGGATGACGATTTGTCTAGGGTCACACAACTAGTGTGGCAGGATTTAAATTCAGGTCTTCCTGATTCCAAATCTGATACTCTCTCTACTAATATTTTACCCATCTTTTCATAGAGGGAAGTGATGTGACATTTTCCCATTTTTTTCCTTCTGGGGAAAACTTGGCCATTATAATTATAAATACAGTGTTCAGTTTCAGTTTTTTAGTATTTTTTGTTTTCCCATAGACATTTTTGCGATCATTGTGTATATTATCTTGGTTCTGCTTTTAAGAACATTCATTTGCTATGCACTTTTCCAAGAAGGTTTCTTTTGCTCTGTCATTATTTCTCTTCCCTTCCATTCTATTCTTGACTTTATTTTCTGATTCATAGGTTATGCTCTTACTTATTTCATCTTTACTCTGTGCTCTTATGAAGGTAAATTTTGCATTAGGAAATCTGAGTTTGAGCTCCCTCTTCTATCTCCTTTTTGTGTTGTTGCATTTATAGATCTTAAGCATTATCCTATTTTCTTCTGAATTTTTTTTTAGAAATATCAATTCAGGAAATAGCACAATCACATGGGAGCAGTGTTGTGTGGTATAAGTCACTGTGTTCCATTTTTTTTAATGAAACCTAGTCATATTCCTTGCCTTTTCCATGGTCAGTTTCCATTCTCAAGGTAGTATTACTATTCTATCTCTGGTTGAATGAGCCTCTGTCTACCACTACCACTACCTGGACAGCTTTCAGGACTCTTATCCCCTCTCTTGGGAGAGATGATACCCAAAAAAGTACAAACATTTCTCAGAGAAGATGGCCTCCTAATGTACACATTTCCCCCTTTCTCAGATAAAATTCATTATATGAAACCAGTGTTTTACTGCAAACACACACACACACACATATACAAACACACACATACATACACTTGGGTGTGTGTGTGTGTATGTGTGCGTACGAATGTTATGCATAGAAACTCTTCTATTGGAATGTTCTTTAGTGAATGTTCAGAGATCTTCCTTCTAATTCCCTCCATACCAGTCCCTCCTAGCCATTGCTATTATCCTAGTCTCCCATAATCTCTACTCTGGTTAAGAGACTAAAATAATTATTATAATTTCACAATTCATCTACGGGCTTGATAGAGGAGAGTGGCCTACAACTTCTGCCATTTACTTCTCTCCCCTCATTTGTATAACATCTCAATCCGACAGTCACTGCCATAAAACATACTGGTGCACTTATAGTGAGTCAAGGGATTTAGTCCAGAGATTATTCTATTCTTTCTCTTTTTCTTTTCCAGATTCTTTAAAAGCTTCCCTTATATGTATATAGACTCTTAGGTTTTCATAGTGCCTTGGTCCCTCTTTGTTTTTTCTTTCCAGCAAAAATTAATTCCTTAAACAACCACCGCAACAATGATAACACCACCACCAGCACAATACAGGTATACCTTGCTTTATTGCACTTCACTTTATTGTGCTTAGCAGATAATGTCTATTTTTACAATTTTACAAGTTGTGGCAACCCTGCATTGAGCAAGTCTAATGGGGCCATTTTACCAATAGCATGTGCTCATGTCATGTGTCTGTGTCACATTTTGGTAATTCTCACAATATTCTAAACTTTTTCATTATTGTTCTATCATGGTGATCTGTGATCGGTGATCTTTGATGTTACTATTGTAATGTTTTGAGCCACCACAAACTATGCCTATATATACGATGGCAAACTTAATTGATAGATGTGTGTTCTGACTGCTCCACTGACCAGCTGTTCCTGTCTCAGCCCCTCTCCTTGGGGCTCCCCTCTCTGAGACACAATATGGAAATTAAGCCAATTAATAACCCTAGGAAAACCTACAAAAGAGTCAATCAATGTGGCAAACTTCGTTGTTGTCTTATTAAAAGAAATTGCCACACCTACCCCAACCTTCAGCAACCACCATCCTGATCAGTCAGCAGTCATCAACATCAAGGCAAGACCCTCCACCAGAGAAAAGATTATGACTTACTGAAAGTTCAGATGATGGACAGCATGTTTTAGCAATAAAACATTTTTATTTAAGGTATATACATATTGTCTTTTTAGATATAATATTATTGTACACATAATAGACTACTATATAGGGTAAACATAAATTTTATATGCACTGGTAAACCAAAAAAAATTTGTGTGACACACTTTATTGTGATATTCACTTTATTGTGGTGGTCTCTAACCAAACCCACAATATCTCTGAGTTACGTTTGTTATAAAATGAGACGTTTATTTCAAAAGCAAATCTTTTTTATTGAGAATCAAATTTGGGTTTTTTTGTGATTCTGTTGTTCAGAGTTGCAAGTCAAATAATTTGCCCTTCTTTGTTAGCATTTTGTTTTCGTTTTTAGCAGGAATGCCTCAAATGCCTTTCTGGCTGAAAAGTCCACCATTTTTCATTGTTGACTAACCTTGGTTTTAGATTATATTATTTAGGGTGGTAGCCTGAGCACCTTGTTTTGGGGAAATGACATTCTTTTTTTGCTTCAATTTCTTCTGACTACATGATGATCCTCGATTATTTGAGCTGCCTTTCCTTTATATTTGAAGGTCTTTATCCTGGCTGCTTCCAAAATTTTTGTTATTAAAGTAGTGAAATTTAAGCACTTCATACTTGAAAATTTGATGCATTTTTTTTCTTTTTCATAGTGATCTGTGAATTCTATCAATCAGTTACTTGACGTCTGTATTCAAAGGTTAAACGATTTTCTTGTACTGTTTCCTGCAGTATGGTGTTCATGTTTGTTTACTGTTTTTTTTCCTTTAATCTCACATTCTTCAGGAAGTACTAAGAGCCATAAGTTGTCTGTAGGCTTCGTGTCTTCAAAGTTATTAATTTTAACTTGTATAGAATTCATGTGTTATTTTGATATTGCTGACTTGTGCTTCTCTTCTGCCCAATATTTTGCACCTCCGTATTTTGTGCTCTCCATTAGTTTCTCTCTCTGTTTCCCAGATCTTCTGGGAGAAATTTGGGAAAAGTTTTCATCACGTTCTTAATTTTTCCTACTCCACTATTTGTATTTTTTTAATTCTGCTTTGAGATCTGTTTTTTTCTATCTAAATTCATTCCTAATTTCTTCATTAAATAAAAGTTTTATTTCTCTTTTGAACCATTTCGGAATTTCTTGATGTTGTTCCATGAACTAAGGGATGATCTGCAGAATTATCTTTTTCACTGGACAATTTTGGTCTGTTGTCCTTAATATTTTAATAATTGATCCATGTACTCTGGCTTTTTTTTTGAAGTTTTATTCATTCTTCCTTCTGTCTTTAGCATACTCAGTTGGTTTATCTGTTTGTGAGTTATTTTCTCCATGGAACTTCTGCATTTTCCACACTTCTCATTTGTTCCCAACCACCTGTCTCTGGTTTCTCCCCTTACATGCTGTCATTTCATATTCTACTAATGCACAGAACCCTAAGACTGGACATTGGTTTCCCCCAGTCTGTTTGTACTGAGGGACATGAGGTAGGTTATACATATACCCCTACTCAGTAACCTCCACAGGTACATGACTTGACCCAGTTGAGTTCCAGTCCCCATCTCCTTAGACGTAGTCATTCTTTACTTTCTGACCTATGAGTCTCTGCCATACTTTGCACTGCCTGCATCTTCTACCTTGCCTGCATCTTCTACCACACTTCCTCTAATCACCTTTCCCTTCCTAAAGGATTTACCTGGCTTGGCAAATCAATGAATGTTGCCTCTTATGCAGCAGGGGGTTTAACAATGGAGTGGAAGAAGGGTTGGGGGCAGAGGAGTTCAGGATAAATAACTGTCATTGGGAATATGGGCAGGAATTCCAATATCTCGACCCTAAGTCAAAAGCTTGAAGTCTGCTCGTACAATTATGCCTGGTGCAGATGGAGTAGTTTCTGGAGAGGGGAAGGGGGTGGGGTGGGGTGGGATTCTGAGTGAAAATTCTAAGTATTCAAGTTCTCCGTTGTTATTTGATTAAGTTTTTTACCTTGAATGGTGTTTCTGTCCTCTTAACTTCTGAATTCAGCTGAAATTACTCTATATCTGGTACATAATTCCTTTTTCTGAGATTTTGGGATTTGTGACGGTTGCTGGAAGCAACTACTCTGCCATCTTGCTGGTCATTTGATCCTGAACCCTTCCTCCACTCTTGACATTCTTGCTATAAATGAAACCAGAAGACAAAAGGAAGTTGCAACTAAATTGAAGGACGGCTCACAAGTTCTTCTTGGGTAGAAAAATAATGGAGTTGGTGAAGCTGATTTAGAAATCATTTCATGGGATGTCTGGTCCTTGTATTGCAGTACTCATAATAAATATGTACAAAAAGACCACCATGAAAAATAATTACATCTCATTTGCCAACATCTATTTCAGAGGATGAAAAGTTAGAGAAATTCTATAAAGAACTTGATAAGGTACTCAAATTAAATCAACATATATATTATATATATACATATATATACACATATATATTTGATACCTAATGACTTCAGTGCAAAGATTGAGATAGGCAAGGGCATGTTTTTTAGGAGTGATGAATGAGAAAAGCCAAAGACTTGTGACCTCACAACTATGTATCACAAATACTTTGAAAAAATAAGTAAAAGGTGGTAGACATAGCAAGCACAATACTGGTTAAAAAATAGAGCTTTATTATTATTCTCCAACACACACACACACACACACACACACACACACACACACACCACACCTTAAGATCAAAACTCAAGTCCTGTAATTTTTTTCATGCCACAAACGTTTCACTTTCATCTCTACTCCCACAACAAACTTCAAAAGCTCCTATTTTCAGCAATACAAACTACAATAATTTTCTCTTCGAATACTTTTTTCCTCAAATGATCCAAAAAAAGCCATACCAATTTCTGCCACCATGACGCACATCATCTTACTTTAATAAGAAAAAATGAAAAAAAATACAAAGATCTTAAATTACAATAATATCCCTGGCATCATCAGCCATTTTCCCCAAATGTGAATATAAATCATTTAAAAACACTAACACATTTGTTTTAGGGGATATTTTTCTAAAACATGTCATATAACTCTTACCCTTCTTACCCACATCTAGCACAATACCTTAAGGACAATCGGTTTTGAAAAAATGTTTGTTGAGCTGAACAAAGTATTCCAGGCATAATAAAAAATTTTCTTGCCAAGGGTCATCATTATGAACATTGATAATAATTTTGCGCTCCTATATGCTATAACTAATTAATGACCTCGGGGATTTGAGGTATGTAGGGTTGCTTGCTCCATCACTAAATGGCTAAGGAAGCAACTATTTGATTTCTAGTGTTGGCTAAAAGTTTTTCTGTCTTCTTCCTTACTTTCAACAATCTTTTTTTTTTTTTGCTGAAAAAAAAATTTAAGTTTTTGGCTTCATATTCCCCTTTCTAACGTACTTCATTTGTATGCTTTGGGTTGCAAATTCAATAAAGCCTATAAAAACCATGACTAAAATAATCAGTCTCTAAAGGGATTAGAAATCTTTCTTATTTGTAGGAATATGTATGTATGTGTGTGTCTATAAACATATACATACATATAGAAGACACTTACATACACACAGAAGGTACTCTAACATTTTTCCTTACTTTTTAGTTTTTCAGTAGATTCCAGATAGCTGAAGTTGCAAGATAAATGTTCTCTACATATGTATCAAACTAAAATTTTTCCTCTTAACTAAAAGAAACCTATATTTTGCTGGTCTCATCTCATTTTATGATGTCTTTGCCAACTCATCCCATAAATTACCACTGTTATTTACTGCCACTGTGGTTTCAATAACCTAGAGAACTTGCTCTAACAAAGCCAGTGGTGCTAAGCAGTGAAGTGACTCACACAGGGTCACAACCAGTGTATGTCAAAGGTGGGACCTGAATCCAGCTTTTGATTCCGAGACCAGCTTTCTATCCACTGTGCAATACTGTCTTCAGAATGCCTACTTCATACTCTGTGTGTGTGTGTGTGTGTGTGTGTGTGTGTGTGTGTGTGTGCGTGTATAGCAATATAGAACCAGGTCCTGATCAGTGCAAATAATGAATGCCAAAAAGTGGCTGCATTGTTTGAATTCACACTGTATATTTCCACTGGGCTAGAACCAACTACTATTTTATTTTACATATTTATAACTTCGAATAGTGTGACTCAATACATGCAACCACTTCATGGTGTTCAATGTTTGTACTAATTGGGATAATGCTTTATAGATGCATATATAATATATGTACATACATACCAAAGGGAAAAACAATGCTTCAAAATTAGAAATATACATTCAGATGATATATATATATATATATATATACATACATATATATATATATATATATATATATACACAGAGTATTAACAATATTTTTTTACTTTAAAAATGTAAAGCTATTATTATTGAGAATACCAGAGAATTTGTTATTCTGGTATCCCATTCCACAATTGCTTTAAAATTTTATATCTATACTACAGCTAGAATGTGCATTTACTTCAACGTTCACATCAAGGCTGATTTATTGCCTAGAACTATAAAGATTTATACAGAAATTAACACAAAAGTCCTTCTTATAATAGCAAGATAGTTTTAGTAACATCTGTTAAAATTCAAAGTAATTTCTTACCTTCTCTTGTTTTATTAGATGCTACAAATCCAGACTGATTGGTTATCCTACAGATGACCTGTCGGCAAAGGCACCCAATCAGAGGATTTAGCTGTCAGGCATATATTCACACCAGCACACAAATTCATTTGTGCCTCTCTGTGTGTCTTTAAAAACGGTGAAGGATGATTAGAGCTACTTCTAAAATACACAAATCAAACTCCCCAAATAATTTCATTTGTTCAAGAGCTTTTGTAGTCAAAAAAAAATCTAGTCAAATAAAACCAATGATCAAGAGAAATGAAAATGGCCAAAAATCAAACACACAGCCATATTTATAATATAAGAATTACCACACCAGATCAGAGCATTACATCACTCCAAATTAGAACCAAAGTCTGATAATTTCACAACTATGAAAAACATGTCAAGAACCTAGTCATTCATGTAAATTTTTCAGAGTAGAAATTTCTTCAGCATTGGATAATAGTCTCATTAATTTATAATTCTTTATGTCTAAGGGCTATCAAATTTGATATTCACATTTGCAAAATGGTATGTTATCTTACTAGATACAGACCCTTCTAATTTAAGCACAGAATATACATAAACTATTTTGTTATTGCTGCTGTTCAGTCATTTTTCAGTTGTGTCTGACATTTCATGACCTCATTTGGGGTTTTCTTGGCAAAGAGTGGTGTTGCCATTTCCTTCTCTAGCTCATTTTACAGATGAGGAAAATGAGGGAAACAGAGTTAAGTGACTTGTCCAGGATCACATAGCTAGTAATTGTCTGAAGCTGGATTTGAATTCATGAAGATGGGGGCAGCTAGGTGGCGCAGTGAATAGAGCATGGGCCCTGGAGTCAGGAGGACCTGAGTTCAAATCCGACCTCAGACATTTGACACATGTAGTAGCTGTGTGAGCTTGGGCAAGTCACTTAACCCCAACTGCCCTACCAAAAAAAAAAATTAAAAATGAATTCATGAAGATAAGTCTTCTTGACTCCAGACTTGGCACTTTTTCCACTGCACCACCTACATAAGTTATTATCTACTAACAAATGAAGCCACATGCAATTAAAATTATATTAACCATAAACTATTATTTACCAAGAAAACAATGAAAAACTTGTACTGTTTTTGTAAGTCAATTCTTATAATATTTAAATACTTCAAATGAGTCTGTGATTTCACCGATGTAAATATTACTTCCATTGGTGCAAATAATAACAATCCATATTTTTCCTTAATTTTTGTCCATGTTCCCACATATTTCCTCCATAGAGAGCTGCTCAACGTGATATAGGTCTTTTTACATTTTCATTATTATTATTGTAATTCTTGACCTTTTGTTCCTCCATGTGAATTTTGTTATTTTTTTCTAGCTCTAAAAAATATTATTTTGGTAATTTGAATGGTACAACATTGAATAGTAAATTAATTTAGGCTGTATTTTTATTTTTTATTATGTTAGCTTGGCCTACCCATGAATAATTACTGTTTCTCAAATAATGTGTATCTGTTTTTGCAAAATGTTTCATAATTAGATTCATATAATTCCTGGGTGAATATTAGAATACACACTCCCAAATATTTGGTAGTTTCTGTATTTACATTGAATGGAATTTCTCTTTCTAGCTTTTCCTGCTGGAGTCTGTTGATTGCTATCTTCCCATAATCCTTTTTTGGTTCCTGTTTAGCCTTTCAAATCTGACGTCTTTCCATTACTCTGAAAATACAACTAAAACAGAAGTTGGATGTTTCTGTTTTCTGTCTGTTAATAAACCAAACATGAGGTTTCTCTTCTATTTTACATTTCTTGTCCTGAAGATAGATAGAAAAGCCATTTTGGACCCATCTTTCCCTAAGTCTCAACTCATGCTGAGTTCTAGCCTACATAAACCTTAAAGGTCTATGCCATGCTTTTATGGCATACTAGAAAGTGCAGTAAGAGAGAAGGCAAAAAGCCTTGGTCTGTGGACTGGCTCTACCAGTTATTTGATCTTGAGTAAGTCAGTCTTTGAGCCTGCTTCCTCACATGGAAAATGGAGACAGTCCTTAATCACTTGACTGACAGAGGCCTTGTGAGAATCAAATCTTCTGATACACATGGACTGGCTTATAACCAACAAGCAATATGTGAATGCCAGTTGTAATTTGTTGTAATACTCTCCATATGTCTTTTGTATATGTGCATTTAAAATCAGACCTCTATTTGAAGTTAAATCAATCTCTAAATGATTTCTCCTTTTCTTCCTTATTAGGATCATTCACATCTACAGTATCAAATTTTCATTTTTCAGAGGCTCCTAACATGCATACTGAGCTGTCTTGCCTTTTGGTGAAGTTTATAGGATCATATTTATCACTTCTGATGAATGAATTCTTGAAATATGCTTTCCTAAATGGAACAGTTGCCTAAAGTTCACATGTCTGACTATGTCTCTGATTCCCCTCCTTGGTCATCACACACTCTAACAGAACATAATCAGTTTTCCTAAGGTTCCTATCACTTCTACTCTATCAACTAGTTCCTCCTCACTAGGCAAAAATTAAGTCCAGAGTAACATTTCCCCTCCTTGCTTCCCCAACTCCTAAGAGATGAAAATGTTAAAAGGCAGCAGTTTATCAGATACAACACTTTCAGTTAAACCATGCTTCTGGGAAATAGGAGTTGGAAGTCAATGCAGTTCTTCCAGCACTACTCTCTCTTAATCTACATTGAACAGTAGCAAGCCAAGCACAGTTTCAGGCAATAAGGTTTGTGATCTATGTTACTCAACAAGTACATTATTTATCTTATCAGAAATTCAGAATACTCTTCCTCTATCTGGGTTGGCACTCTGTAGTATACTTCCAAAATGATACTGCTCATGTTTTTTTCTCTCTTTTCACACTCACACAAAATGATCTGCACTATCTTCACCCCACCTGACCAGTGAATTTCCAGACAAGTATTCTTCCAAGTTCTGTTCTCTTGATTCCATTCTCCACAAAGCTCGCAAAAAGATATTTCCAGCACTAGTTTGACCATGTCATTTGAATTAAGAGGGACTGGAAAAGGTTTCCTGTAGAGAGTGGGATTTTAGGTGGGACTTGAAGGAAGCCAAGGAAGTCAAGAGGTAGAGGTGAGGAGGGAGAATATTTTAGGCATAGGAGTTGGCCAGTGAACATGCCCAGAGCCAAAAGATGGAGTAAAGAGTCTTGTCTACATCACTATTGATTACAGAAATGCAAATTAAAACAACTCTGAGGTATCATACCACACCTATTAGATTGGTTAACATGAAAAAACAGGAAAATGATAAATGTTGGAGAACATGTGGAAAAATTGGAACACTAATGCATTGTTGGTGGAGTTATGAACTGATCCAACCACTCTGGAGAGCAATTTGGAACTAGGCCCAAGGGGCTATAAAACTCTGCATACCCTTTGATCCAGCAATACCACTACTAAGTCTGTATCACAAAGAGATCATTTAAAAAAAAGAAAAGGACCTACATGTACAAAAATACTTAAGCAGCTCTTTTTTGTGGTGGCAAATAATTGGAAATTGAGGGGATAACCATCAGTTGAGGAATGCCTGAACAAGTTGTGGTATATGAATGTAATGAAATATTATTGTTCCATAAGAAATGATGAGCAGGCAAACTTCAGAAAAACCTAGCAACACTTGCATGAACTGATACTGAGTGAAGTGAGCAGAACCAGGAGAACATTGTATACCGTAAGAGAAACATTGCGTGATGACCAACTTTGATAGACTTGGCTCTTCTCAGAAATTCAATGATCTAAGACAATTCCAAAAGACTCATGATGGAAAATGCTTTCTACATCCAGAGAAAGAACTATGGATTCTGAATATAGACTGAAGCATGTGATTTCCTCTTTTTTATTTTTTCTTTCTCATGGTTTTTCCCTTTTGTTCTGATTCTTCTTTCACAACATGACTGATGAGGAAATGTGTTTAATATGATTGTACATGTATGGCCTATATCAGATTGCATGCTGTCTTGGGGAGGGGTGAGGGGAGGGAAGGAGAAAATTTTAGAACTCAAAATCTTATAAATTAAATGTTGAAAACTAAAAATAAATAATTTTTTAAAGTTTTAAATAACAAAAAAGTCTTGTTCAAGGAATAGCCAGGAGGCCAGTGTCACTGGACTGAAGTACCCATGGTTGGAGAAGGAGCGTAAGATATAAGGAGACTCAAAAAGTGTGAGGGATGGAGGAGGAGCTAAGTTATGAAGAGCTGTGAAAGCCAAACAGAGGATCCCAGATAATAAATCATATTTATTCTACATGTATTTCAAATGCTTATCTAAATGCGATCTGTGCTTCAATACCTAGCCAAAGTCAAACAATTCAAGCACCCAATTATTTCACTTGTTTTTCTGACTGTTCATAGGCAAAAGTCATACTATATCATGTGACACTTAACCATCTTAGAATAATATTCACAATGATTCTAATTTCCCCTGTTCCACTAATTTTACAACCTTATATTTTATTGCACAAACTTTCTATTCCCTACATGGGCTCACACTATTCTTCTTATACCCCATGCCTTTCTCCAGCTTCCCAACTAATCCTCAACCCAGACTCTACATATATAGGTCAGTTCAAAATTGAAGTCTCTCCAAGAAATCTTTAACTCTTTCTTCCAATACTCATTCTCTTAACCCATGTTCACTTAACATTTGCTGCTTTCCACAAATGTTTTCTAATGGTTTCATCTGTTATATTCTCAATTAGATTGTTAAACTCAAGTTCCTTTTTTAAGTCCCCCAAAGCACCTAGCACAATGTTTTACTCTTTTATGGAGAAACTCAAAAAATTCTTGATGAACAAAAGAAATCTAAATTAATACATCCTTTTCAAGTTATTTTTACATTTGCAATAGCATACAGTGCATAACACCACTGTAAGGTAATGGGGAAAGTTTATGTCTGCAACCTAAATAGTTTTAAAATCAAAGTAATAATTGTCCTCATCTACTAAATAGAATGAAAACAAACTGCTGTTTGTTATAAGGGGTAAAGGAGATGGTTTACCATAAAGTGCCATACAAATACTTGGGTAAGATAAATGCTTATTTTTGTAACTGGCAATCACAATTCTTTAATTGCACAGATCTATGTGTAGTGGTTGATACGTATTTTGTCGAGAATACCCAATCATAGATATGAAATAACACTACCTTTCGGACAATGTGGCATAGTTGAAAGAGTGCCAGACTTGGATGTCAAGAAGACTGGAATTCCAATCCCACTTCTGACACTTACTAGCTGTATGACCATGGTCTCTAAGGTTCAATTTCCTCATCTACAAAATGAAGACCTGTAATATCTACCTTTCAGAGTTGTTCAAAGTGTTGCATTAGTAAACATAAAGAGCTTTTCAAACACTATGCAAATGAGCTACATGAATATTAGTTACTATTCTTATTATCAAGTAACGATAATAACAAGGGAAAATAAAAGATTAAATTTCAGATAGACTAGTGCACAAACTGGTGGCAGAAGCCTCAACAAGATGGGTAACAGATTTACTCCACTGAGTAACTAATTTTACTGCATTTCTTTCAGACACCTGGATTTCTTTCCATAGGGATGTGATAAGAATCTTTAATTTTAATAAAACACAAAGTCTTATAAAAGTAACAGCAATATGAATTACCTTTTATCATTGTAATTTCATGCAGGAGAGGCACCCTTGGGCTTTAACAAACTGGATAGTTTTAAATACTGATTTCCTTTTATGTATTTGTATGTTTCTGAGAGAGGAAACAAGAATCCTCTGAATCTGGAAGAGGGTGCTTTTCACAATTAAGTTTTATGCTTATTTGGGGGCAACTACCTATCTGATTGTGGTACCAAACTACTTTCTGAGGTGGAAATAACTTTAGCAGGAGTAATCAGCTACCACTAAATAGTTTAACAGGACAAAGACTGTTTAGTGCCAGAAATGAAAAATTTTACCTACAGAAAAAGCCAATAATAAGAACAAAGTTTTTTTTCTATATAGTGCTGCACATATATCAATGTAAAATTAAGAGAATTCTATGATGCCTTATAGAGATAGAAGCCTTTTCTGGAAAAAAACACACTGGCTTCATTCATCTAACAAATATTTGTTAACTACACAGTAAGTACAATGTGCATTACTGTTTGACAGCATTTGCCTGGGGGCAAAAACATAAGAAGAGACATAAGATATAGCCCCTAACCTCAGGCAGCTTCCAAACTAGTAGGGAGAATGAGGTGAGTATCCAAAACCAATATTACAAATTGGAATGTGACAAGTATCTAATTAGCAGTATGAAGATCCTCAATGCTAGAGAAGCCACTACAGGTTCTTGAGGGAAAAGTCAAGTCATAACAACTTTGTATTCTTCAAAGAGATCTGTAGATTGCAAGCAGTCAAGTGTTTCTTGAAAGAACGGATATAACTGACAATGGTCTGATCTGGTATAGTACATTCTTCTGTGACATTTTATAGTGAACATAAGAATGCCAACTCTAGTGTACAGGATTATGAGTTTCTATCATATAAAAATGTGAACTAGACTTTTTTATTTCTCAAAACAAATGTTTGTTGTGATTTTAGCATTCATTTACATATGCTGCTTTTCTCTCTTCTTTTCCTCCATTAAAGATAATAAGATAAACTCACAGGTAAGTAGAAATGTTTATCCTTAGGCACAAACTCAAAATGCCAACAGGGTAAGAAAAAAAATTGCAAAGCAATTAAAAAACCCTCTTCCCAGAAGCAATGAGATGATGATTGGATGCTTCTTCCAAAAGGTCATTAGGAGCACAATGCATCAATCTGGATTTGTGGCAGGCCTGAACATAGAAACAGCTATGTTAACTTGGATTTCTTTAAATTAAATGATTAAAAAATTATGTTTTACCAAATGAGAAGTAAAAGCAAAATACATTTTAAGAACTACAAAAGAAAAATGGAAAGAAGAGAAAAAACATATTTGTGAAACACAAATGTGAATGACTACAGAAACACTCTTTTCAAATGACAGTTTTATATTTATTCCTTTAAATTGGTAAAATGTACCCTATCATCTAGGCCAGACTCAACTTCATTCCTTATGTGTGTAAGCAGCAACTAAATGTATTGTCTCCAGGCAATTCAACAAACATTTAAATAGTATTCCTCATATGCAAAGTACTCTAATAGGTCCTTCTTATACAAAGATGAAACAAGACATAACTCTTTCCCTCAAGAAACATCAATGAATGGTTGGGAAAGGGTAAGGGATGAAGGGAATGAGACATTAACAACAAAAACACACCTAATAGAAGGCAGAATATGTTCATTGAAAATGATAGGTCCTAACAGACTGCTACAAGTAATATGAGAAAGCAGTGACTCCTTTCAACTGAGAATAATTAGCAAAATCTTCATGAAGGAGGTAGTATATGAGTTGAATCTTGAAGAAGGTGAAGGATTTAAAAGGAAGAAAGGAAGTCTATTCAAGGCTTTGGGGATTGTGTGAGCAAAGGAAAGGGCAGAATTGAAAGGCATATGGTATATATTTGGCTGTAGTGTAGATTATGTTATGAGAGAAAACCAGAAACAAGTTGGAGCCAGAATTGTGGAGACACAAAGATAAGAAGTTATACTCTATTAAATCAGTGATAAAGAGACACTGAAAGTTTCTAAGTAGAAGAACAATGCAACCAGAGTGTTGTATACATTAGGAAGATTAGCAGGACAGAAGTAAATGATATATTGAAGAGGGAAGAGACTGGAGGAAGGACAAACAGTTAGAAGGCTATTACAAGAGAACCCAGGTGAAGGATGATAAAGACCTTAACTAAGGTGATTGAAGTGGGAATCAGAAGGGAAAATTTAAGACATGCTGAGGTGATAAAAAATCTATTGTATTTAACTGAAAGGATCTAGTATGAGAGGGAAAAAGTCAAGTTGAGTGTAAGGTTTTGCACAGAGGTTTTGAGCAAGGGAAGGTAACAGCAGCATCAACAGAAATAGATAAGCTAGGAAAAATGGCAAAGTGTGGAGAAAAGATGATCAGTTTGGTTCCAAATAAATTCAGTTTTAGATGTCAGGAAGACAACCAGGTGAAGACATTATGCATTAAAGAACTAATATGTTGGGCAAAGGTCAAAAGAGATGTAGATTTGACATCACTCTGGCAATAACGGAAGTCACTGAAGGATAAGAAGAATAGAATAAGCATCAATTAAGTGCTTACTATGTAGCAGGGACTATACTAAGTTCTGTGAGTTTACCAAAACTGAGGAGAACATAAGAAACAGATCCTCAGCTGTCACCCATACTTAATGTCTATGAGGAAGATGATGACCCAGTAAACAAGAATGGACTAATTTACAAGTCAAAAGAAGGGAGAGTATCAAGGAGGAGGTAATACAGCAGTATTAAATACTGGAGATCAAGTAGGAAGAGGACTGAAAAAAAGGCATAAGCTTTGGGAATAAAGAGACTACCAGCAATCATGGAGAAAAAAAAAAAACTTCAATAAAATCATAAGGGTAGAATTATGATTAGACTGCAAGGAACTGAGGAATGAGTAGGTGATTAAGTTGGGGCAGCAAGTATAAATTATTCCTTCTAGAAGTGTGATAGTGAAGGAAAAGGAAAAGGATGATAATTTGAAAGAACAGTAAAATCAAAGGAAGGATTTTTAGACATCGAAGACTTGAGTATGTTTATAAACAGTAGGGAAGGAGTCGGCAGAGAAAGGAGGACTGAAGAGATAAGAGAGAAAAGGATGACATATGGAACAGAGAAGAGATGCTTAATCAAAATAACTACCAGGCATTAATACATAATTAATGTGAAATCACAGGGTGGAGAATTAATATTTAAAAGTATAATTTTTAATACTTAGAAATACTATGTATTATACTGAATAGTAATTTAGTGAATAATAAAAATCAAAATTGAGACAAATATGTTATGTCTAAAATCTTATTTGGTAAAACTTTTTAGAACAATCTATAAAAAGCTATTATGAATTGATTCTCCAGTAGTCTTACTGGTAATGCCTACTCAAATAAAATAAAGCTGTCTATTTATAACTACATATCTCTAAGTACATATTTACATCTTCCTTAGACACCAAAGAATAAATCTGCTTCTCAAAATATGTGCAAATAGTTAAAGAGATCACAAAATGATCTAAGCTAGATAACTAAGTTGCATATTTCAAACAATATGGAAGGAATTTCCTTTGGAATATTTAAAGGTTATTGAACTCTCTCAAACAGCTCAATGATCTATGCTATGTCTGCATTTCCTTACTTCAAATTCATCCTCCTTAGAAAATAGTTACTGCAACCTTAGACTCTAAACTCTAAAAACCTCATCCAAAAATTAAACAAAAACATTGGGATAAATTCACTTATGAGGCACATACCATAACCTTCCCTACTGAGTACGTTAAATATATTTCTCAGTAATTATAATAAAAACTACAAAATCTTACCTGGAACAGCATTACCAATTGGTGCATGCCAGTGGAATACTGGATCTATCAACTCTACATTGCGCAGCCTTCTGGTTACACATAGTAAATGAGGACTGTTGTGATTCAACATGACATAAATTTTGACTGAAATATAATATTCAAAATTGTCAATTATATTTCTACATTGATGGTTTTTCCATACTATATTAGCATTATAAAATTTCCCCCATAAAAACAAAGATGTCAAGATTTCTTGTGTTCTTTTACAGTTATTATAATTCTATAATAATTGCCCTTACTTCTAGAAGAAAAAATATCTTTTAGCTTTGGCCTATAGATCTAGAAAAGTTATTTAAGAGTATAAATGTTTTTTTTCTTCTTTTTCCATTAATTTCCTTCAGTGTCTCTAATAAATTTGTCTTTATCATTCAAAAATATTTTTACTTACCTACTATAATGTATATTCATCTTAAAAGAGACTTTTTTTAATTAAAAATTACAACACAGATTAAAATATTCCTGTCTGAACTTTGTTCTGTCTATTGTTCCCTTGGTAAAGATTGTTTATAAATTTAAGGCGATTCCTAATACTGAAGAGTAAATAAAAATACTCATGGCCTAACAAAGACATCTGTGTGACTTAATTTCCTATATTAAATAAGAAATCAATTTGTGATAACTAAATAGTTTTATGCATGAAGGCACTTTGCTTACTTGATCTTCAGAAGGATTATTTCTAATTCACATAATTGGATTCTTCATGAGCTGAAGAGAATTTAGAAATCATCTTGTCGTTTTTAAGGATCACAGCTGATTTTCCTAGTCATAGGATCATAGTATCATTTCCTATTCATGAGATCATAGATCGATATCTAGATGAGCCCTGAGGGATCATACTGTCCCGTAGACCAACTTTCTCATTTTGCAGATGGGGAAACCAAGGTTGACAGAAGCCAAATGACTTGCCTAAGGTTAAACAGGTAACAATGTTCTAGAACAGAGGAGATATAACATATAATGTCTATTATATGTTATATCATATAATATATCATATAATATTAATATATATATATATATATATATATATATGATATGATTATGTGAAGGCTTTGCCAGGGGACCATGGCACAAAGAAAGGCCCTGCTATGATGGTTTAATGTTACGGGCTGAGTTAGAGCCGAGCCCTGCCCTCCTCGGACCTCCACACCCAGGGGCCTGCTGAATTAAACTCAGGGCCCTGAGATATGGGTGGAGCCAGGAGGGGGGGTCTCGCCTTTGTTGCCTCCCTAGCAATTCCAGGTCTTTGCCCGGACCTGCTTCAGCACATGGAACTTCCGGCTCTCTGTCTGGGCTTGCCAGAGCACATGGAACTTCCGGTTCTTTGCCTGGACTGCCTGCCCGCAGGGAGCTTCGGGTTAGCTCGAGAAGAGTAGGGGAGGAGAGCAGGTGGAGTCGGGGCGGTCCTAGTACCCAGGTGTCTTGATTTTTACCTGTCCTTCACCCACATAACCAAAGAATGTACCTACGTCACTAAAGATATAAAAATGCTGCTTGCTGAAATAAAATTCAGAGTCATTCACCACCTTTTGGCTCCCGCCCCATTCATTGTCCGCAAGATCAGGCCCTTTGCTAGGCAAAGGCCTGGGGCTTGGGGGGAACCCCGAGTTGGTTGCGAGGCTGGGGACTCGCAACAATCTGCCACCTAGTATTTCATGACCTCTCATATTCTCTAAAATCTTTCAAAGATCTGTCAGTAGCTCAACAATCACACACACCCTTTCTTTCACAATACATGAAAGGAGTTTGTCAGAATCTAGTGACTTGATGGCACTTTCTATCTCCCAATTTATCTTGGATTTGATTATGTAGGCTCACTCTGTTCCCTCTCCTCAACCATAAGCAAATTTGAACAAATCTTTTTTTCCTCTTCATTCACAGAAGCAATAAAAATACAGGGGAAGATGAAGTATAACCAGAAGTTTTGATCAGCATAAGTGAGAAAATTGCATGGAATATTAGTGCTCCTTCCCCCTCAATCCTATACAGATCCTCTTCTTATTGCTTTATTTATAAAAATAATCAAATGGTAATAGAATATGTGATGGTTGAGCCGAGGGTACCAGAAAGCTCATAGAATATTGCCTTAAAAATTTTCAACTTACATGGAATGGTTCTCTGGGAGGGAAGAGGGGAAAGGATACTAGGAAAAGTTTTGGTTTTGTAATAAAATAAAAATATTTTTAAGATATCAATAAAATTGTATTTTTAAAAAACTGTGAATTATGTTTTTGTTGTAGGAGTCCAGAGAGTTGTACCAATTCTACAAAAGTTGCAAGTGTAACCCTAAGAAACAACAAGATGATTAAATCTTTAGAGTAATATTGTCTACAAGAAGAGTGTCAAGGGCAAATAGAAATGGCTAAGACCCATAACAGAAAACCATAAATTAACATTATGTATAATGTAGTATAATTTAATTTGTTTTGTTAAACATTTCTCAATTACATTTTAACATGATTCCAGCTATGTGAGTTTTGCTACCCTTGAGTTTGACACTTTGATACAAACCTACTTTTGCAATATAATTGTTACTTATTTTCATACAACTTAAGTCCTCACTGTATACAATTTAATATATAGCAAAATACAGTATTTAATAATGTTTCCATTTTATAACTAAATGAAATGGGCTATACGATGATGACCAAGAACAGCTGCAAGATTAACAGACTAAAATTCATATTCTATAATGTCATAAATTGTACATTTAGAAGGAAAATATATTAAATTTCTTCTAGGTTGCAAACGAACACAGAATGGACTGTTACAAGAGCCTTCTTTAAGTCATCTGAGTAACTGAAGTCCTGAACAATGGGAATCTTTATCTTGGAAAAACCCAGAAGTTAAAATGAGGATCATGAATTAGGAAAAAAGACAAATTAGTGGAGTACTGTTATGAGGCTTGTGAAGTCAGAAAGATGAAAAAGGTACTAAAATATTACAACAAAAATAATAGCCCCCTCAAGTAATTAAAATCAACCTGTCATGTCACACAAAATCAAATTTGAAGGACCACAAAAGGGCCAAAAGTTGAATTCAAACATTCACTGTTTCAAAAGAAGCTTATTTTAACAAACAAAAATAGAATAAGTAAATAGATTAACAAGTTTTTTCCCTCTCTGGTTTCCCTAATCTCATTTAAATATTGTGTATCTCAAAGTAAAACTGTATCAATTTGGATTGACTGAATTCAAAATCTGAGATTATGTAGATACCTAATTTTTTAAAATACATCAAGAGCTGCAGTGTATACCTTTGACACTATTGTAATAGAGTGGTACAATATTTTATATACTCTTAAATGGTTAAATTAACTTTGAGGAAGCGTTAATTGCCCAGATGCTCCATATATCATTTCCTCACAAAACCTTCAGTAGGTGCAGCAAGCAAGGTTGAACTTGAACGATATGGTAAAAATGATCCTGGGGACATGAACAGGCATAGCACTGCCTTCTCATTTCTGGGGGCAAAAATGGACTTTAATTAAAGGTATGCATATTACTTTCTCAGAAGCACTGATTATTTATTACTTAATTTATGGGTACCTGGAATGTTTGTTGATCCTACTAATTTCACTGTGTCTGTATCCCCAACGACCTGTCTTAAGTACCGTTCAGGATAGAAATATCCAACTATAAAAGAAATTTGAAAGAAATTAACAGTGCTTTAGGTTATAGTGGAAAAGATAAGTTAAGTTGTCTACAATGAATTATTAGCATTAGTTGCTAAATTGCTAAGAGAATTGTAAACCTATAATCACTGAAACTCATAGGTTTTTTGTAAGAAAACACTGCCAAATGTTCAGACCTTCAACAATAATTTATTAAAGCATATATAATGATATTAAATGGTCTTTCCAATTCAGACCACTCTACATTATTTGTTGTCAAATATTTTATTTTATTTAAATTAAATAAATTCACATGTGTGCCCAGCACAATATCTGTCATGAGATGACACTATATAGATATTCCCAGAAGACAGACTATATTTTACTACTACTGAGACAAAGAAACAAAAAAAAAACAAATTTCAAATATGGATGCTCACACCTTAGCCTTGTTATAATACTACTCTTGCGTTTCACAGAGAACTGAGAACTTGGAGCTAAGAGAGGTCTTAGACATCATTTATTCCAACTGCTCATTTTGCTGATAAGAAAATCAGCCCTGAGAGTTAAGTGACTTGTATATGTTCACACAAGTTACAACAAGTACAACAAGGATTCAAAACCAAATGCCCTAATTTGAAATACAGTGCCTTTTCTACTACATCAGACTGGCTAATTATCCTGTAATGACTTAGATGGAAACTTAGGTTCCTTAGGGATTTAAATAATTAAACTCCCTTTAAATTATTCTCCCTTTCCCTATATAGAAATGCCTTATGAAAATAATTTTATAGGTAAGTATGACAGCAAGAATCCAGTGCATCTGTAACTTAGAGAATATTTAAATCAGTAGTCTCAACTAAACTTCTGTGGTGTCCAACTTTGTCACAAACTATTTCAAAAGTTGTTGGTAATTTCTCAAGAAGGAATAATAATAATAATAATGATAATAATAATATAGCTAGTATTTAGATAGTGCTTCAAGATCTGCAAAGCACTTTATATGTATCTTACTTTATTCTCACAACAGCTCTGTGAGAAAATTCCTATTATTACTTCCATTTTACAGATGAGGAAACTGAGGATAAGGGAGGTTAAATGACATGCCCAGGGTCAGACAGTGAATAAATGTCTAAGGCTGGACTTGGATTCAGGTCTTTTCTCACTCCAAGACCAGCATTCTATGAACTGTGCCACCTAGCTGCCCCCTCAAGTTTCCAAAATAAAGTGAAGATTTTAAAATAAAGGTATATCAAATATCAAAAATGTACGTTATTACAACTTGAAAAAAATTGGAGTGTTAAAAAAAAATCCATTAAGAGGCAACTAGGTGGCACAGTAAATAGAGCATGGGTCCTACAGTCAGGAGGACCTGAGTTCAAAGTTGACCTCAGACACTTGACACTTAAGAGCTGTAAGCTTGGGCAATTCACTTAAGCCCAATTGCTTTGCCTTCTCCCACTCCAAAGAAAAAAATCCATCAACAAGTATTTATTAAGTGTCTACTGTGTGCAATATACTGTAGTAGGCACTGGGAATTGCAAAGACAAAGAAATATGTACTTTTTAATGTCTATGAAAAGGAATCATTTCTCTAATCCCAGACACCTGAGAGTTTCAGAGACTCTTCTTCATTCCCAATCCTCCCAACAAGTGCTACATCAGTTGAAGCTGCATAAATCTCCTAGGCTGATGCCAAATATTTGGCAGAGAACCAGGTTTACCAACAGGTTAGGGATTAGGGAAGGAGAAGAGAGCAAGACAAGTAAATTTAGCATAATTTCATGAATTTTGTATCTGCTACAATCTTCACAACTGGTTGTTTTGTAAATGTGTGCCCTTGGATAACAGGGATGAGTATGGATAAATCATGGATGTGCATGGATAAATCAAAATGACTACTCAGCCCTTCTCACCCAGGTGAACTTTGTAGCCCCTGACCTTATCATCCCCCACTCAGATCATTTATGGGAGCTCTGCCTGAAAGAAACCACTGCCAGAGAAGCCTACCAGATTTCTAATTGTTCAGTTGTCTTACATCCTGTCCATCTCTTCAGGACCCCATTTGGGTTGTTTGTCTGGTTGTTTTTTTTTGGCAAAGATACTACAGTGGTTTGCCATTTCTTTCACTAGATCATTTTACAGATGAGGAAACTGAAGCAAACAGGGTTAAGTTACTTGCCCAGGGTCACACAGCTAGTAAGTGTCTGAGGCCTAAGCCATTTCTTGACTACTCCCTAATTATTCTAGTTCTTAGCCAAAATAAACCAATGAACACAACATGTCCAAAATTTAAAATCATCATTTTCTCCAAAACATTATGAGTTTCAACATCTTCCCTGTCTCCAAGTTTCATAATCCTTCCCTCACACTCAACATTCATTCAGTAGCAAACATATCAATTCTACCTCCAAAACATTTCTGCTATCAGTCCCCTTCTCTTCACTTCTACTGCCATGATCGTGGTTCAGGAATAGTGTAAACAGCATTAGCTCTAGAGTCAGAGGGCCTCAGTTCAAATCCCTCTTCTTATGCTTAATTTATGTGAAACCTTGAACAAGTTTCAACTTTAGGGATTTCAACTTTAAAATGAGAAGGCTGTACCTGATTCTTCTGAAGAATCCTACAGCCCTAGATCTATGAACCTTATCACACACATTGGACTATAATGATGCCCCACTTGGTATCCCTTGGTTCAGGGGTCTCCTCTCCCCAATCTAACCTCCATATAACTGCCAAAATCATCTTCCTAAGGCAAAGTGTTGACTATGTCACTCTCTTGCTTCAAATCCTTTAATGATCACTTAGCTCCTTTATATTAAATACAAATTCCTCATATTGCCATTCAAGGTCCTCCACAACTAGAGTCCAATTTCCCTTTGAAGCCTTGCTCATTTCACATTACTCTCATGCTATGTCACAATCAAACTGGAGACATGACAGCTCTCACCACCCTGCATTTGAAAAGCCTAATCCTAAATGTGGGGATTTCTCCTATTTAGACATCTTATCTTTTTCCTTCAGGGCTCAGTTCTAGTACTACCTTCCTCCATCATTACTCTTCCCTGCTGTAGCATTCCCTTCTTCCTCACATATTCCTACCACAATTTGTCTTCTCTTTTCTTTCAGTGTTTCATTTCCCAATGGTGGCAATATCCCTTTTCTCCCCTCACACACACAGAACGAAAGTTCCCATAAGGAAAGAGATTGGTGCTTCTGTCTCTGTAACCCCATTACTTGGCACAGGACTTTGTACAGTGTGGGTGCTTGTCAAATGTTGATTCAGTTGAACAAATCTATCTCACTATTAGAAAAATAACTGAAATTAAACACCTTAAAAATCCAAGGTCACCTTGATAGACAAAAAGGCTACATTAAATGACACCCTTCAAGCATAAAGATTCAACAATATTCCTTCTCAAAATTTTTTCTGCAACATCCTAACACCCAGAGATCAATTTAACTACAAATTCAACATATAATGAAACATACCTCCCTCCTCTTGGCAAAGAGGGTGATTTTGCTTAACTGTTTTTTGTTACAAGGGAAGGTTCAATTATGAACATAGGGAGAGGGGAGATCCATAAATGAGGGTGATATAAAAACAAAAGGAAGCAAAAAAAATTCACTTAAAAATAACAGCAACAACAGTGAATTTAATAAACATTTATCAAGCCCATACTACTAACATGTAGTACAAATTCCAACCTTAGTCTTCTCCCCACCCTGTCTAATAGCAATCATCTCCTCATTCATAATCACTTTCACTGTCAAATTTACACATTATTCCTTCTCCAGAGTCCAATTCTTTGCAAAGATGTCTCTCAGGCCTACAACAGTCTACTAGCTTTCCTCCAAAAATAAATTACATCCCACCATATCTTCCCAGCCCAACCAAAATCTACACTCATTAGTTACTCTCCTGTATTAACTGAGGTTTACTAATCATCCCTATACATTCAATTTGATCCAAATGGCTCTTTTTTTCATGATACATGTCATATGGTAAATTGAGGGCTAGGCCTAGAATCATGAGGGCTTGTGTTCAAATACTACTCCCTTGACACTATACATGTGACACTATCTTGGAAAGTTACTTATCCACTCTAAGCCTCAGTTTCCCAAATGGAGAAAATAAGATCTGTAGCAACTACCCCACAGGACTGTGAAGGTTAAATGAGATAATGTATTTAGAATACTTTGTAAAGCTTAAAGTATAACACGTCAGCAACATTTTTATTGCCCTTTTATTAGGTTCAGTTTCCTCAACTGGGAAAAGAATGTCTGTAATAGTGTGACTTTGCTAGATTTTGAGTCTGTAAGACCTAAGTTCAAGTCCTCTCTTACATACTATCTGTGTTACCTCAGATAATGTGCTTAACTTCTCTACCTGTTTCCTCATCTGTAAAATGAGAATCATAACAGCACTTGCCTCACAGGTCCTTGTGAGGATCAAGTAAGATAATACACGTAAAGATTTTGCAATGCTAAAAGTGCTACATGAATGCTAACTATTACTATTATTGTCAGGATAAACTGTAATAATTTGTTAAACGCATTATAAATCTTAAATGGCTACAGGAGTGTCTGCTGCCATTTGTATTATACTGAAGTCTGTGTTGCCTATTTATTGCTTTTTGCATCTTATGCATAGTTTCATTTATCTAACTCCTCCACAGAGAGGATAAGGGCAGAGGCCAAATCTAACAAAAACTACTGCCCAGCATTGAGGCCACCGGCAAAAACACTTCAATAATTGCTTTTTCCTAAGAAATTCACTTAACAAGACCTGAAAGACCATGAGGACTATGACCCTATTTTAACTTTTTATTTCACCTAACACCCTAGGACCTTCAGCAGACAGGAGGACCATAATAAATGGATATACAAATGCACTATACTAAGTGCTAAGGAAAACACAAAGATCGTTAAATAGTGTGAAAAGATATAACCAACTAATTTGCTGCGATACAGTATACTCCAATCAAGTACAGAGAATCTGTATTTAGGACACAGTGCTGAGAACAGGCAAATTCAAGAGATAATCAGAAGCAACAAGCCTTAGCAGCTGATTGGATGTGAAAGTGTGGAAAGCAAAAGCAACAAAGAGGTTTTGAATATGGGTGAATGATTTAATGGTGGTGCCATTTACAGCATGCGGAAGTCAAAAGGAGTCCATTCATGTATAAGTTGACATGGTGATGAAGAAATAATGTAACTAACTACTCTGCATCTCTATGTGGTTGAGCAAGATCAATGGTTCTGGTACTGACAGTAGAAGACCCACCACTGTATTTCTGTTATCCTCTAATTCATGACAAATATGGGAGCACCCGTTATATTCATGTATTTTTCCTACCTAACCACCCTGACTCTACACTTTCACAAGATGACTAATTTTCTCACCCTCCCCAGTGTTTCTACATTCCAAATAAATTCCTTGCAATTATTTTTAGTAATGCACTTATATAGTGTCTTTTTTTCATAAAAATCTGCCTAAATATAGAACAAGACAACAAAGGATAATATAGCTGGAAACTTCTCAGTGAAGAGATATCTTTTGAGTTGAAGGGCAAAGTATTCATTTAAACATAAACCACTTCCTATGATTGGCTAATCAACTTTCAACCATTTATTGAAATAGTTAATATGTATTTCTAACTTATCTATTTTCCATCCTAGGGAAAAAAAAAAAAACGGAAGGACAGTTCCAAATTAATATGAAGACATAGGCTTAAGAGTTTAGAATGACAGTCAAGGCCACGAAAACAAACATTTTAAAAAATCAACAAAATTCCTGCTGTGTATACCTCAAACCTATAGATGGAGCTCTAGTATCATTAATATTTTTATGGCAGCAAGGAGACAAATAATGTTCAAATATAAAATTTTATTAAACCAAAATGTCTATATAGGCAGGTATGGGCAAAGTTTAAAAATCTAACTAAAGGACTGAATTGTAACTATATCAACAGCCAAAAAAAAAAAAAAAAAGAAAGTCAAACCTAAAAATTTTGAATCTTTATTTCGTCCACCTTTATGGCCCAAATTTATATTCAGAAACAAATTCAACATTTATTAAAGTTTTACTATGTTCTATCTAGGCACTAAGAATACAATGATAAAAACAAAAGTCTCTGCCCTCAAGGAGTTTATATTCTATTGGGGTACACAAAATATAAACACATAAGTAAATTGTGGGAGGGGCTATTAATACAATTAGAAGGGCAGGAGATGCCCAAGTTGAGCTTTGAGAACAAGGATTTTGGGAGATGGGGATGTGGAAAGAGGATATGGTTTGAATAGGCTTGTGCAAATATGCCAAAACAGTAGAGGGACTATCAAGCTTGGGAAACAGTTAGTAGTAGAGCTTGGCTGAAATGTATTGTTTGAAGGGCAATGTGTAAAATAAGACTGGAAAGGGACAGAACAAGACCATGGAGAACCTTACAAGTCAAGGTAAGGAGTTTGTATTTTATCCAATAAGCAATAGAAAGCGATCTTCTTAACGGGCTACTGCCAATGACCACCTTTTGAAGATTATTTGAAAATCAAGTAGAAAATGGCTTGGAGAGGAGAGACCAAAAGCAGAGAAATCAATTAAGAGGATATTATTATAGTGCAGTAAAGAGGTGATGAGAGCCTGTACTGGGGTAGTAGTCATGTAAACGGAAAAGAAGGGACAGGACAGATGTAAGAAATGTTGCAGAGAGATGTTGACAACGCTTCAGATATGGGTGATAAGGAGAAGGACACAAAAATGACTCCAAGATTATAAAACAGGGAAGTTCGGAAGATTGGCAGGTTTTGAGGGCAGAAGAAATAATGAGTTGCAATCTGTACGTATTGAGTTTGAGATACCTATCCTATATCTATCTAGTCAGAGATAAACATGAGGCAGCTGATGAGCACTCAGGAGAATGATTAGAGCTAGATATACAGATGTGAGAATCAACTGGAGAGATGGTACTTGAACCCACAGGCCCTGAAATAGAAGTGAAATCCAGCTGCACTACTGTCTGAATAATGAAGTGATTCAAAAGAACACAACAATAAGATAACTGGACTGTTACACACATGGAACAGATTAAAATGTAGAGCTCTGCTTTGGAGCAGTTTATAAAGCATCATGGAGTCACAGATTTAGAGCCGAAAGGGAACTTGGAGGTCAAATTCAAACCATTCATTTTACAAATGATGAAACTGAGGCACAGATAGGTCAGAGTGCCTTGACTAGGCATTACACTAGAAAGGATCTAATGGAAAATTCAGTAAAGTTTGCCTGACTCCAAGTTCAGCACTCTATCCACTTTGCCTCCTAGCTTCACTTAAGTATTTGTACCATAATGTTTAACATACACTTACAGCATGTATAAGAAAATCGTATTCTCATAAACTCTTAGATGTAGAGCTGAAAGAGACCTTAACAGCCAATCCAATCCAACTCCCTCATTTAACAAGGGAGGATCTCTGAGAGCTTAAGTAACTTTCAAAAGAAACTAAAAGAGCACCTTTATTTCCTCCCTCTAAAAACTGGCCATTGTCATTGGTAATAGTTATTCTCTTAAAGTTAAGCGAACTACTAGAATTTACAAAAAATAATTAATTCACATATACACAGTGCTTTAAGGTTTTCAAAGGGCAGACATTTGTCAATTTATTATACACAGGATCACAACTTTAAGCTGGAAGGAACTTGAGAGGCCATCTAGGTCAATCAATACAATTGAGAAAACAAGCCTGAGGAGTCAGACAGATAGATAGGGGGTGGAGAGGGTTCCGAACTCCAAAGCTCTGACACTTCAGACCCGGCGCACATTCCACTGCACCCCTCTACCTCTCAAGAAAATCCGAAAATTAACAACTCGGACCACGCAGGTCCGATCCACCACGGCCCCGGGGCGTTTCCCTTTGGGTCCCAGACCGTTCCAAATTCCTCTCACTTTCTTTGCTAGATTTATCCCTGCCTGGTCTGCCCGCTCCTCCTCCCCCCTCCCCCCAACTCCCTCCTCTTCCTACTCGGCCTCTCTCCTCCCCGGGGCTATTCTCTCACTGAGCCAAACACGAGGAGCCTTACTTGAAGGGGACGTCTGGAGGTGCAAGAACAAGAGGAGGAGGGAAAGGGGTGGAAGGTACTGGGAGAGGCGGCAACGACGAAGGCGGCTTTCCCGGGCCCTCCTCAACAGGACCCGGGCTGCGCCCTCCATCCCAACGGCGCCTCCTACTGGCACTGGGCCCAGAACGTCGTTACCATGGAGCTCGAAATGAACTCTGCTCGTCTGCGGCTGCGCCACTGGAATGTACAGAGCGCAGGGGCGGGGCGAGAGAGGGAGGGAGGGGGACCAGCCCAGCGGTGGGACCAGTGATAGAAGGGGAGGGGAGGGGAGGGACCAGTCCAGCGGTGGGACCAGTGATATGAGGGGAGTGGCGGGACCGGTAGTGGGAGGGGAGGGAAGGGGGCGGGGTCTCTCTGAAGGTGAGAACTGGCTGCTGAGCTGAGGCTTCTCAGGAAAGGACTTGTGGGATTGGAAGGGAGATGTAAAAGGAGGGACCGGACCAGGGACCTCTGAGGTTTCTCCCAGCTGTGATTCTGGAAGCTGGGTGCCTTTGAGTCCCTTCATTGCTCAGTCACCTCCCAATCAAGGGTTTCTCTTAGAGACTGAGGGCAGGGGGTGCGTCCAGGGGACAGCTTCCCTCAACCGTCTTCACTATCCTATCCAAGGCACATGTGTTCACAAGGTCAAATTAAGACTAAAATGTTTTAATTTTTAATAAGCACTATCAAAGGAGAGATGCTACATAAACAAAAGTTCTTGGGGGGAAGGGGGTTCTTAATAATTCTTAAAGTTAAGCAAACTACTAGAATTTATAAAAAATAATTTAAAAGCATCCAGAGACTAAAAAGTTTGAGAACCGTTGTTCTAGGCAACGCTCAAAGATTAAAAATTGCGGAGAATTTGATGACCTGCACTGGTAGAACGAATTTCTTCATTAGGGGATTTCTCTACATCAATGAAGTCACAAGTTGAGCCTGCATCCCAAAAACTTTTTTCAACGAACCACACCCACAAAAGAAAAAAAAATAGTGCCTTGCCTCAAGTAGTCGAAATTCTCCTAGAGGAGAATAAAACAGGTAAGTACACTCCTGATCAATTTTGTTGTTTAGTCATTTCAGTTGTGCGTGATTCTTTGGAACCACTTTTGGGGGTTTTCTTAGCAGAGAGACTGAAGTAGTTTTTCATTTCCTTCGCCAGTACATTTTACAGATGAGGAAACTGAGGCAAACAGGTTAAGTGATTTGTCCAGGGTCACACAATTAATGTGTCTGAAGGCAGATTTGAACTCAAGTCCTGGTTGTAGGCCCAGCACAATGTCCACTGAACCACCAAGGTAATAATAAATATTTATTAAACATCTATTATGTATCAGGCCCTGTGCTAAACACTAATGATAACTTTTATTATATACTAGCAATAACATATAATATGATAATTATTACATAATATGGTTATATTATAGATTTTAATATATAATAGCTATAATAATATATAATATATAATTACATACCTAATGTTACATTATATTGTGTCATATCATGTCACATCATGTCATATCATAATGTTATATCTTTTATATCTTATTGTATATCTATAAATACTATTACCCAGTATTTATATAGCAATTTAAGATTATGTTCAATTATTTGACCCTCATAACAACCCTGATGAGGGGAGTGCTGTTTAGCATCCACATTTTACAGATGAAGTAGCTGAGGCTGACAGCAATTAAGTGACTTGCCCAGGGTCACACAGAGAATAAGTGGCTGAGGCAGGATGTGAGCTTAGCTCTTCCTGACCCCAAGCTGTGCCACCTAGATGTGGGCCGAGTGTGAACATTAATCTATGTATGTAGGGAACGACTTACATAAATCTACCAACCGCCTGACAAGCATTTATTAGGTGTTTACTGTGTTCCTAAACTATGATAAGTGATGGAGATACTAAGGAAAAGCAATAAAACAGTCTCTATTTAAAGAGCTTACATTCCAACAGGAAAGACAACATAATCATAACTAGGCATATAAAAATACAGAGTAGATGGAAAGAAAATAATTTTAGTGAAATCACAATATGTGACAAATAGTTAAGTATATACATGATAAACTGGAGAAACAATTGCAACCGGAGGCTCCAGAAGAACTTCCTATAGGACTATAGTGTTGTACAGAACTGAGCCTTGAAGAAAGGTAAGGATTCTAAGAGGTGAAAGGAAAAGGGATGCTTTCCACCCATGCCAAACCAAACAAACTCTTAAGGAAGGACTTCCCACTTCCTTTAGAATGCTAAGATTTAGAGCTGGAAGAGAGAAAAGTAAAGTGTCTTGTTCAAAGCTCTACATGCACTGAATTGCATAGCTGTGTCTCAAACCCAAGTCCTCAAAATCCTCCAACTCTTTGACCTCCCTTCTCCCTCTTTACAAATGAGAGTACTTCTTATGGTTGTATTATTCTAAGGCACCTTCTGTCTCATTTGTTTTCCTACCATTTCTCTCACGAAGCCCATACTCTTCTTTCTCCCTCTAAATGTCTTTGTATCAAATAGCCATCACACAGAAAAACAGCTAAGATAAAGGGCAGGAACTAGTTAATTTTTGTTTGTTTTATTTTTCACTTGTCAAGTATTTGTATACCCAGTGCCTACCAAGGTGCCTGGGGAAAACAAGGGCATGCCTGTAGGCGGTAGGAAAGGAGCCAGTAAATAGGGAGAAATTTAAAAAGTGGGGATGTCAGAAGGTGCAGTCTTTTGGAGAAGACAGGATGCCCGGAGCAGATGTCTGCTAATTTCTGTCTAGAAATCCAGTCATATAGTGCCTATTGCCTACTGGATATCTCCCTCCAGCTGTCCCATTAACACTTCAAATTCATTATGTCCAAAACAGATCGCATATTTTCCTGAAAATCCATCCCCCCTTCCTCACTTCCTTATTTCTGTCCAATATTCTTCCAGCTATCCAGGTTTGGAATTTTAGAGTTATTGAATCTTGTTCGTTCTTCCTTGGCAATATGTATCTACTTAGCCAGCCCTAACCTCTCTGCTGAGCTCCAGTCACACATCTCCAGCCTCCTATTGGACATCTTGAATTAGATATCCCATAGACAATCTTAAAATCATTATGTCCACAACTTAAATCATTATCTTGCCCCTCAAACTATCCCTTCTTCCAGACTTCCCTGTTCTTGTCAATAATACCACATTCCTCCCAACCATCTAGGCTTGAAACCTAGATATCTTCCTTGACTCCTCACTCTCTCCCACCCTCCATATCCAATCTGTTTCCACGGCCTGTTTATTTTATATTCTTAACAACTCTTACATAGGCCCCTTCCCTCTTCTACCACTCATTATCTCATTCCTGAACTACTGTAGTAGACTGCCACAAATCTCTCCCCCACTTCAAACCATTCTCCATTCAGATGTCAAAGTGACTTTCCTAAAGAGCAGGGACATACAAATATAAACAATCCCTATCCTTGATGAAAGTTCTATTCAGTGAAAATATATAAGTATATCCAGAAAAATATAAACTAAATACTAGGTAGTTTAATAAAAGATAGTTTGGAAGTACTAGGAATGAAGAGATCAGGAAAGGCTCCATGTAGAAGATCATGCTTGAGTTTTTCAGGAAGAAAGGAATTCTTTGAACTAGAGACGAGAAAGAAAAGTGCATTCCAGGCATGGAGGAAAGCCAGTCAAAGGCCCAGAGATGGAAGGTGGAGGGCCTTGTATGAGAAACAAAGAGAAGGTCAATTTGGGGGGATCAAAGAATATGGAAAGGGGGGACTGCAATGATGCTGCAAAGATGATTGGATTTAGGTTGTGAAGGAATGGCATCAGATCATTTGAACAAGTCAGAGAACTTAGTCTTAGTAAGGAGTAATTGTGAGACAGGGATGAAGAAAAAGATAGAGACACTTAAGTGGTAGGAGCTAAAGAAAAGGAAAGAAGAGGGAGACCATAGAGAATAGCCTCAATTTTTTTTCTATAAAGTGTGAGGCAAGATCTCTCAGCTGAGAGAGTGGTTAGTGCATGGGAGGATAGCCTGGAAGAGAATTGAAGGGTCAAAGCATTGGAGGCCACTCCAAGGAATTGAAGAGTAGGGTCAATCCTTTCAGTGTGTCTATTAACTCTGTTCTAAGGAAATGAGTTTTATTTCAGATGCCTCTGTTGATATTGTTTGAATATATATTTCCCTCTGGCGTTTCTGCCTTCAATTCTCTCAGTCGTTATTATTTTATTATTGCATCGATAATTTCACTTGATCATTTATCTGAACATGCCTCCAAAAAATCCTCTTGTGCATTTCTACCCATTTCATTTTTTGATGTTTCTGTGTTATTTTTGAGGGCAATATTGAGGACTTAAGCTTTCTGTAATCTCTTAATCTTCTATTTTTCCTGAATACCACTAACTTTCGTTCTCCTTTCTAGCTCAATACTACAAGATGTCAGAGCCAAGTCCTGTAAGAATATTTTCATTAGTACTCAGGGGATTAAGTGTCATTTAGGATAAGTAGGAAAATAAACTCATCTTAATTCTTGTATTGAGCTTATAAAACATAACTTTTTCAAAGTTCATTTCATGCAGGTATATAAAGTAATAGCAGGATAGCAAGCATTTAATATATCACTTTAAAATCTGCAAAACACTTTAACAAAGTATCTCATTTTGTCCTCCCCATAACCTAGAGAGAAAGATGATATTATCACCACCATTTTACAGATGAAGAAACTGAAGCAGGTAGGTTAAGTGATTTGCCCAGGCTTACACAATTAGCATATATCTGAGACAAGATATTCAGATCTGCTTGACTCTCAGTCCAGAACTCTACCCACTATGCCAAGTAGATGCTTGGAATATTTTTATTTATATTTAATCTGACAACTAGAGTGCCCATTTTGATTTATATTTCTCATATAATATTAGGTAATAAGTTATAGTTAGTTGTAATTAAACTCAATATTTTTTTAAAAGAGAAAACATCTTCATGGGTTCTGGTAAAGATGTTACCACAGCAGAATTATGAACAAAGGCCAACTGGGTTTTTTTTCCTCCAAGGAATTATATTATGATGTATAAAATTCCTTATTTCAATACATGTCAATGTTTTACTGTTGCCAAGCAACAAAGTAACTCATCATTCTTTCTGCAGCCAAGTTCTTCTGTTACATAACTGTCTTTTGGAGATAGGGAAAGGAGGGCAAATCATTTTTTCCCTCTTTAAAGCAATTTAAACGACACTGCAGGTTAGAAGTGTGAACGAATTTTTATTTTAGACTAACTCTAATTTCTACTTATTGGGAAAGAGTTTATAAAGTCATTATTTTAAATTGTGGTCATTAAAACTTTAAAAAAGCCAAAATGATATCAGATCATAAACTTGAACAGATCATTATCCCTAAGCATCCCATCAATGCAGTAAAAGTGCCATTGAAGAAAATGGATTACCCTCACTACTGTCGTCTCCTAAAAAGAATGAACATGCCCTTTGTGAGAGGAAATGAGGACAGACATTTCTATGGCAGTTTTGAAGAGAAAGGCAGTAATGCTTTCCTGAAATTTCACCCTTATCCTTCTCCTGTCCAGCCAGACTATCATTTATACCGTCCTTATCCCCCGCCACCTGGGAAAGATTATGCTTTATTTCCACATCGAGATGATGTGCAATTGGGTGATCCTTGTTCAGGATTTATGAGTGCTGGAGGTGATGCTGATTTGCTGCCTGGAATTGGCAAAACCATCCCAAACCTAGCAAGTTACTGTGATATGAAGCCTCAACAACGAATCCCTTTAACAGACCATGGATTGCAGACAGAAATTAAGAAGCGAACAATACTATTAGAAGAAATAAATGAGAACCCAAGGTGGAATTCCAGGAAAGTATCTGATGCTTCCATCAGAGCGAGACTTGGAGGTAAATAAAAAGACATAGTTTTATATTTTTTTAGCTCCAGAATGGGGGAAAGAGGTGTGTATGTGTGTGAGAGATATATGAGTATAATATTCAGAAACTAAGCAGTTGGTGGCAGTAAAATATAGATCATAAGACTAAATATTGTATTCTGGGCTATAAAATCAGTCATAAAATAGCTAATATTCTAGTATATAAAATATGTGCTAATTATTAAGTGATCAATATCAAAGGGCATTATATGAGATCACCTAGATCAGGACTGTCCAACCTTAGGTTTTTATTGAAACAATAGACAATATATTTTGATTTGCCATTTTAGTGAGAGCTCTGCAGTAGCTTGACTGCGTTTACAAAAGCATTTATGTAAATTTCTATGCATGTAGGCGGGCTGCATAAATCACACTGTGGGGGCATACAGCCTTTGGGCCACATTTTGGACAGCACTGATCTAAATTATACATATCAGCAAAGAAGAAATGAGTTGCCAACTTAAAATATATTTCCTTCGAGGGGTGGAGCCAAGATGGCGGCTGGTAAGCAGGGACTAGAGTGAGCTCCGTTACCGAGTCCCTCCAAAAACCTATGAAAAATGGCTCTGAACCAATTCTAGAATGGCAGAACCCACAGAACAGCAGAGGAAAGCAGGGCGCCAGCCCAGGACAGCCTGGATGGTCTCTGGGTGAGGTCTCTTCCACACGGAGCTGGGAGCTGGGAACGGAGTGGAGCAGAGCAGAGCCCAGGCTGAGCAGCATGGACCATCCAAACCAGAAGCCGGGTGGAGGGGGCCCTAGCGCCCTGAATATGTGAGCTGCGGCAGTTACCAGACCCCTCGACCCACAAACACCAAAGACTGTGGAGAAGGTTAGAGGGAAAAGCTGCGGGAGTGGAAGGAGTTTGTGGTTCAGCTTCCAGCCCCGGGGGGCAGCGGAGGTGGGGCAGCTACAGCTGTTGTTACTTCCGGCTCCAGGCCCACCTGGTGGGAAGAATTAAGTGGAGGATCAGAGCAGGAGTGCAACAGCCTGCTGAAGATCTAAGCCCAGTCTGGACTGGGGGTTCTTGGGGAAGGAGTAGTGTGGGTCTGACAGAGCTGACACCTCCCCCCCAAACGTGGAACATAGAACTCGTTAGTCTACAAGCAGTCATACCCCACTGAAAAACTCAAGGGTCAAGTTAGTTGGTTGGGAATATGGCCAGGCAGCAAAAACGCGCCCAGATTCAGTCTCAGACTTTGGATTCTTTCTTTGGTGACAAAGAAGACCAAAACATACAGCCTAAAGAAGACAACAAAGTCATAGAGCCTATAACAAAAGCCTCCAAGAAAAACATGAACTGGCCCCAGGCCATAGAAGAACTCAAAAAGGAGTTGGAAAAGCATGTTAGAGAAGTAGAGGAAAAATTGGGAAGAGAAATGAGAAGGATGTGAGAAAACCATGAAAAACAAGTCAATGACTTGTTAAAGGAGACCCAAAAAAATACTGAAAAATACACTGAAGAAAACAACACCTTAAAAAACAGACTAACTCAAATGGCAAAAGAGCTCCAAAAAGCCAATGAGGAGAAGAATGCCTTGAAAGGCAGAATTAGCCAAATGGAAAACGAGGTCCAAAAGACCACTGAAGAAAATACTACTTTAAAAATTAGATTGGAGCAAGTGGAAGCTAGTGAATTTATGAGAAACCAGGATATTATAAAACAGAACCAAAGGAATGAAAAAATGGAAGACAATGTGAAATATCTCCTTGGAAAAACCACTGACCTGGAAAATAGATCCAGGAGAGACAATTCAAAAATTATTGGACTACCTGAAAGCCATGATCAAAAAAAGAGCCTAGATACCATCTTTCAAGAAATTATCAAGGAGAACTGCCCTGATATTCTAGAGCCACAGGGCAAAATAGAAATTGAAAGAATCCATCGATTGCCTCCTCAAATAGATCCCCAAAAGAAATCACCTAGGAATATTGTTGCCAAATTCCAGAGCTCCCAGATCAAGGAGAAAATACTGCAAGCAGCCAGAAAGAAACAATTTGAGTATTGTGGAAACCCAATCAGAATAACCCAAGATCTGGCAGCTTCTACATTAAGAGATCGAAGGGCTTGGAATGCGATATTCCGGAGGTCAATGGAGCTAGGATTAAAACCTAGAATCACCTACCCAGCAAAACTGAGTATCATACTCCAAGGCAAAATATGGATTTTCAATAAAATAGAGGACTTTCAAGCTTTCTCAGTGAAAAGACCAGAACTGAATAGAAAATTTGACTTTCAAACATAAGAATCAAGAGAAGCATGAAAAGGTAATCAAGAAACGGAAATTGCAAGGGACTTACTAAAGTTGAACTGTTTTGTTTACATTCCTACATGGAAAGATGATGTGTATGATTCATGAGACCTCAGTATTAGGGTAGTTGAAGGGAATATTCATATATATATGTATATGTTTATGTATATATATATAAGAGAATGTGTATGTATGTATATATCTATGTGTATATGTATGTATGTGTATGTATGTGTATATATATATGTCTGTTTATATATGTGTATGTATATATATATGTAAAAGAGAGAGAGCAGACACAGGGTGAGTTGAAGATGAAGGGAAGATATCTAAAAGAAATAAAATGAAATTAAGGGATGAGAGAGCAACATACTGAGAGAGGGAGATAGGGAGAGATAGAATGGGGTGGATTATATCGCATAAAGGTGGCAAGAGGAAGCAGTTCTGTGGGAGGAGGGGAGAGGGCAGGTGAGGGGGGAATGAGTGAACCTTGCTCTCATCAGATTTGGCCTGAGGGGGAATACCATACATACTCAGTTGGGTATCTTACCCCACAGGAAAGAAGAGGGAGGAAGATAAAAAAAATAAAAGGGGGGGGATGATGGAGGGAAGGGCAGATGGGGGTGGAGGTAATCAAAACAAACACTTTGGAAAGGGGACAGGGTCAAGGGAGAAAATAAAGCGGGATGGGTTGGGAAGGAGCAAAACGTAGTTAGCCTTTCACAACATGAGTATTGTGGAAGGGTTATACGTAATGATACATGTGTGGCCTAGGTTGAATTGCTCGACTTCTTAGGGAGGGTGGGTGGGAAGGGAAGAGGGGAGAGAATTTGGAACTCAAAGTTTTAAAATCAGATGTTCAAAAACAAAAAAAGTTTTTGCATGCAACTAAAAAATAAGATACACAGGCAATGGGGCGTAGAAATTTATCTTGCCCTACAAGAAAGGAAGGGAAAAGGGGATGAGAGGGGAGGGGGATGATAGAGGGGAGGGCTGACTGGGGAACAGGGCAACCAGAATATAAGCCATCTTGGAGTGGGGGGGAGGGTAGAAATGGGGAGAAAATTTGTAATTCAAACTGTTGTGAAAATCAATGCTGAAAACCAAATATGTTAAATAAATAAATTTAAATTAAAAAAATATATATATTTCCTTCCAACCTCTTGATTAAAGACATGTCTATTTGTTCTACTTCACATAATACTTATATAACATAATGTATTATTTATATCTAGCCACCATGCTGAAACTCTCACCAGGATGTTAGTAGGAGTCAAATTAAAGGTGCAGGTACAAATATATTTAAACCTTCCTGGACACGGGTGATTGTCGTCTACTTTAAGTTCCTTTAGGGAAAGAGATTAAGTTATTGTCTTTCCTAGATAGTAGTATTGTTAAACAATCTTTACCATAGAAAATTATTTCCTATCTAATTTAACATTTTCAGATAATTGTTTTATTGTCAAGATGGAAGGGTCCTACCCAGATCTAAACTATGTATGTAGAGCCATTTTATAGACTTTTGTGAGATATTTTAAACTTGTAAGCTCAACCTTTGTAACATCCCCCCAAAATGACTGCCACCACTCTGGTGCCAGCCTTCATCATCTCATGCCTGGACTATTGCAATGACCTGCTTGGTTGATCTGCCTGCCACAAGTCTCTCTTCACTACAGGCCATCCTCTACTCGGTGATCAAAATGATCTTCTTAAAGTGCAGGTCTGACTATGTCACACTCCCCCTACCTCCCTAATTCCTCAACTCAGTAAACTGCAGTAGCTCCCTATTACCTCAAGGATCAAATAGAATATCCTTAGGTTGGCATTCAAACTCCTTCATAGCCTGAAGCCTTCTTACCTTTCTAATTTTATACTAAAACTCCCCTTTTCCCCCATGTACTCTATGATCCAGTGACACTGGCCTCCTTGTTGTTCCTCATATAAGACACTCCATCTCCTCCTGACTCTTAAGTAGTTTCACTGGCTGTCTCTGATGTCTGGAGTTCTTTCCCTCCCCATCTATACCTTCTCCCTTCTTTGGCCTCTTTCTCAGCTAAAATCTTATTCTCCACAGTAAGCCTTACCCAGTCTTGCTCATTGCCAGTGCTTTTCTCTCTCTTTATTATGTCCAAATATATCTGGTGTATATCCTGTTTGTACATAGTTGTTTTCATGCTTTCTCCTCCATTAGACTGTGAGCTCCTTGAGCACATGGACTGTCTTTTGCCTTTCTTTGTATTGCCAGTGCTACCCATGGTGCCTGGTACAAAGTAAGCACCTAATAAATATTTATTGACTGACTGACTTGTATTTATTTAATGCACATCCCTTCATTTCAGAGATGGGGACTACAGATGCGGAATATTTCATTGACTGTCAGACACAGACTATGTTGTTCAGTTTTGCTAAACTGCTTTTTTCTCTTTCTTCTTCAAGTTCTGTCACCTGGGATGGTTTGCTGGATAGTAGAGGGGGTGGGATATAATTGGGAAGGAATGTGGTATTTAAAAAGTAGTAATAACAATGTGATATTTTTTAAACTTGTATTTAAAATTTTGTATTTTGGTGTTTTGATATTTGCCTTTTCTTTATTAGGAAAATTTTAGGAAATACTTAGTCTAATTAATTCTGTCAATAGTAATAATGATACTTAACATTCATATAGTACTTTATAGTTTGAAAAGCATTTTTCATATATACATTTTTACAATTCAGCCTCACAGCAGCCTCATGAGAGAGATGCTTCCATGAACACTTCAATACTTCTATGACTCTCATCAGTATGACTCTTTCCTTGTTGAGTGTGTATTGCAGCTTATCCAGGGTCTTTTCATTTGATCAATCAACAATCAATTAATAAGCATTTTATCAAGCACTTACTATAAGCCAAGCACTAGAGTAAGCCCTAGGGATACAAAGAAAGAAAAAACATGATTCCTGTCCTCAAGCAACTCACATTCTAATGGAAGAAAAAATATATATATAATCAAAATATATATAGTAAAACTAGAGGAATGCACTAGCAGTGGAGAAATAGAGAAAGGCCTCCTACACAAGGTGAGATTTGAGCTAAACCTTGAAAAGCAATCCAGGTAATCCAAGAAGTACAGGTAAGGAAGGAGAGCATTCTAGATATGGGGAAACAGCCAATGAAAGTGCACAGAGTCAAGATTGGAATGTCATGTTCAAGGAACAGAAGAAGGCCAGTGTTACTGGATCACAGAGTACCTGGAGTGGGGGGGTGGTAAAATGGAAGACTAGAAGGGGGCCAGAGTGTGAAGGCCAGTAGTAATGGGGACCCATTAGAATCTGTTGTGTGACATAGTTAGATCTATGCTTTAGGAAAATTGCTTTGGCAGCTGAGTGGAGGATGGATCACAGTAAGAATAGACTCGAGATAGGGAGACCACTTGGAAAAATACTACAGTAGTCCAGCCCTGAGGTGATGAAGGCTTGTACTGGGGCAGCGGCTATGTGAATAAAGAGAAAGTAACATAAAAGGGAGATGTGAAGGTTGGAATGACAAGACTTGAAAACAGATTGGATATGTAGGGTGAGCAAGTGAGAAGTTGAGGATGACATACCAAGGTTATGCTTCTGGGAAGCATAACTGGGAAGATGGAAAATCCCTTGTAAGTAACTGGGAAGAGGAGAGGTTGAAGGGAAAGATGATGACTTTTGTTCTGGACATGTTGAGTTTGAGATGCCAAGATATGCACCAGATACATTCGATAGGCATTCGGATATGTATTTGGACTGTATATATAGTTCTGGGAATTGTCTTCTTAGAGATGATAAATGAACCCATGACTAATGATGAGATCACTAAGTAAAATAGTAGAAAGTGAGCATAGGAAAGAGTTCTAAAGCCTTAGGGAATATCCATGAGTAAGACCTTGATGAAGATCAAGCAGTTTCAAGGCAGAGAAGGAAGAGACACACAGGTACTAAGAGAGCTTGGAGAGCACAATGTCATGATAACCTAAAAAGGAGAGAGTATGCAGAAGGTGAGCAAGGTCAACCACATCAAAAACTGAAGAGAGGTCAAAATGGATGAAGACTGAGAAAAACTCATTGGATTTGGCAATTGAGGCATCATTAGTAAGTTTGGAAAGAGCAGTTTCAGTTGAATGCTTAGGTCAGAAGCTAGATTGCAGAGGCTTTAGAAACAACTGAGCAGAGAAGAAGTGGAGGCACCTAATGGAAGTAACTTTCTCCAGGAGTTTAGCCAATAAAGGGAGAAGAGATATAGGACAACAGTGAGTGAGAATGATATAATAAAGTGAGGGTTTTTAAAGTAAGGGATAGGGGCATATCTGCAGGCTTTAAGGAAAGAGCTAGTAGGAGCTGAGACTGATCCAGTTCTATGTCCTACCTGACTGAGGACTATGTCAATGAGGCTGCATATGATCCCTATGCCTACCTAGGCAACTATGACATGCACACAGAAGACCCAAAGCAAGACCTGGCCTATGAAGGCCAATAGGAGCAGCAGACCTACCAAGTGATTCCAGAAGTGATCAAGTACTTTATCCAATATTTGCATTCCACCTCTGACCTTATTGACCAGAAAGTCTATGAGCTTCAGGAAAGCTGGGTGTCCAGTGATGTCATCAACTAGAAAGTCTATGAGATCCAGGACATTTATGAGAACAGCTGGACCAAGCTGACTGAAAGGTTCTTCAAGAATATGCCCTGGCCAGAAGCAGAGGCCACCACCTCACAAGCTGGCAATGCTGCCATCTTCCTGAAACTGAATAAGGAGCTTTATTACAGACACATTTATGCCAAAGTCAGTGATGGGCCTTCCTTGGAACAGAGGTTTGAATCCTACTACAATTACTGCAACCTCTTCAACTGTATCCTCAATGCCAATGGCCCTGCCCCCCTCAAGCTGCCCAACCAGTGGCTGTGGGATATCATCGATAAATTCATGTACTGGTTTCAGTCATTCAGTCAGTACTGATGCAAGACAGCCAAAAAGTCAAGAAGAAGAGATCAACTTTCTGCATTCCATCCCCAAGATCTGGAACATCCACAGTATCCTGAACGTGTTCCAGTCACTCCCAGGTAGACAAATCGAATATCAATCGACAGCTAGAGGTGTACACTTGTTTTTCATGGTTTTATTGCATCACTCTCATTTCTCTTCCCAATTTTTCCTCTACTTTTCTTACTTGTTTTTCCAAATCCTTTTTGAACTCTTCCATGGCCTGAGACCAGTTCATATTTTTCTTGGAGGCTTTTGATGTAGGCTCTTTGACTTTGTTGACTTCTTCTGGCTGTATGTTTAGATCTTCTTTGTCACCAAAAAAGGAATCTAGAGTTTGAGTTTGAGTTTGTTTTCACTGCCTGTTCATGTTCCCAGCCAACTACTTGACCCTTGAGCTTTTTGTCAGGGTATGACTGCTTGTAGAGAGTACTTTGTCCCAAGCTTTAGGGTCCAAGCACTGCTGTTTTCAGAGCTACTTCTACTCCACTGTCACCCCAGACTCTGTCACCACAGTGCTCCTCCTCCCCCAAGAACCACTAACCAGGACTTCAATCCCAATCCAAGCGGGGCACAGCAAGAGAACCTGCCTCTGTGCCCGCAAAGCACTCCTTGCACTCCCGCTCTGATCAGCTGCTAGATTCCTCCTACCTTGTGAGCCAGGGACTCAGGAAGCAGCTGACGCTGGAGCACTGGAAACAGCCTCAGGAGTGTCCAGCTGCTGCCACCACCACTACTGTACCACCTCTGCCACCCCCAGGGATGGTGCCAGACCACTCTAAACTTGATCCCACAGTTTCCCACTAACTTGCTCTTTGGCGTTTGTGGGTTGAGAAGTCTGATAACTGCCACAGCTCAATAACTCATGGCCCTAAGACCTGTTCCAGCCGGCTGACTCCAGGTCTGGTCTGTCCTGGTGCAGCCCACACTGGGCTGTGCTCCACTCCCAGCACCATGTGATAGACCCTTTCCAGTGACCATCCAGGCTCTCCTGGGCTGGAGACCTGTTTCCCTCTGGTATTTCATGGGTTCTGCAGCTCTAAAATTTGTTCAGAGCCATTTTTTACAGGTGTTTGGAGGGATTAAGGGGAGAGCTTAAGCAAGTCCCTACTTTCCAGCTGCCATCTTGGCTCTGCCCCCCTAATTATTAATAATTAATAAAATGCAAATTAAAGGAATTCTGATACACTATATCAGAAAATGAAAATATTTGGAGAGGCTGTGAAAAATCAGACATATTTATGCGCTGTTTGTGGAACTATGAATTGGTCCAGTCATTCTGGGGAAGTAACTTGGAACTATACCAATAAATTTAGCATACTCATTGACCTAGTGTTATCATTACTAAGCCTATATAGCCCAAATGCATCAAAGAAAGAGGAAATAGTTCAATATCTACAAAATATTTAGAGCAGCCATCTTTTTAGTGGAAAATAACTGTAAAACAAAGAGGGTGGTCATAAATTGGAGAATATTGAGCACAGTGCCTGGAAGATGGTGTTTTGTTGTTTAGTCATTTTTCAGTTGTGTCCAACTCTTTGTGACCCCCATTTGGGATTTTCTTGGCAAAGATACTAGAATGGTTTGCCATTTCCTTCTCCAGCTCATTTTGCAGATGAAGAAACTGAGGCAAACAAGGTCAAGTGACTTGCCCAGGGTCACACAGCTAGTGTCTGAGGCTGGATTTGAACTCAGGTCTTCCTGACTCCAGGCTTGCAGTGGATCCACTGTGCCACCTAGTTACCCCAACTGTGCCACCTAGCTGCCTGGGAAACTAATAAATGCGTGTTAAGTATTTATTGTATATATATTGTAGTACATATGAATGTAATGGAATACCATTGTGTTGTAAGAAATCTTTTATGAACTGGTGCAGAGGGAAGTTAGCAGAACCAGGAGAACAATTTATTATAATGTAAGCATAAAAATAAATAATTTTGAAAGAATTAAGAATTTAGATAAATGCAATGATCAACCATGATTCTAGATGATTAATAGTACAGAATGCCCCCATCCTACTGACAGAAATTGATGGATCATTATACAGAATGAGACATTTTTTGGACGTGTTCATTATAGGAATTTATTTTGCTTGACTATACTTATTTGTTACAAGGATTTTATTCTGTTTTCATTTTTTCTTTTCAGTAGGAGTGGGAAGGTAGAAGTGGAAGGGAGAAATATATGTTTGAAAATTTAAAAAACAATATTTAATTAAAAAAATAAAAGTCATGTAGACACTTATGTGCTTAGCAAGATGGTTCATTAATTGTTTTCAGCCAACCAGTAAGCATTTATTAAGTGTATCTAAGTTCCAGGTGCTATACGAGGCACTGGAGATGCAGAGAAAGGCAAATTTTTATTTATCTGTTAATTGGGATGGGAAGTCAAGAAGGGTCAAGAGATTAGCAGTTATGATGAAAAAAGGGGGGGCCATTGAAATTTTTTATTTGAGTAAAAGGGAACAAAAGGAAATTCAAAACAATTCATAGTTACACGGGACAATTTTGAAAGTAACATACAGAATTTTTTTTTAGTTTTGTAAAATGGAGGTTCATGTTTTCATATAGAATCTTCTTTTTTTGTTCTGGCATATGATTACAAAATATACCCGCCTCTTTTGGGGGGAATTTACAAACAAAGTGGGGGGGAAGACAAAAACAATCCTCAATCCAGCAAACTTAAAAACAAGTAAAAATTCTCCAAAACCATAGTAATTAACCCTGTATAGACATGAGAAGACAAAACATACCTACACTATGTAAAGCCTACTGATATAATAGCAGAAAGCTGAACTACTTACGGCTTTCACTAAAATATCATAAATATCTCCAGTCATACTATGTTCTGGAAGTAGCACAGCCAATTCGAACCTGACAATATGTTCTAAACTTGGTTGTGGTAGCTTCTACCTGGGCCCCTCAGGGCAGTTACTTTATCTGAATTAGCCCTTTTCCCTATAAAGAACATATAAGAGGCAGAAAATAATGTTCCTGCACCCAGTTCATGGTAGAAAGTAACTGCGGGGGCAGAATCAGATTCAATGGGGCAGAATTAACAGTCAGGTATCTCTCCTGGAATATGTGACAAGAAATCCCCAGGTGTTTGTACACACCCCACCACTCCCAGTATCCTATTCAGGAGACAACATATTTGCTATAACAAAGAAGCGGGAGGGAACAAACAGTGAGTTGGGAAGCCTGATACAAACTACTAGGAATAGAACAGTCCAAGGTAAAGACTGAACAACAAAATATCCAAGAGAAAAAGGTTAGAGATAGGCCTAGCTTCAAAGAAAATAAAGCAACATGGGAATTAATAAAGATAGAAAGAGAAACGAGTAGGAACCTTCAAAAGGGTTATGGTAAAACAAATATAATTAAAGGAAAGCAATCCAAAAGATCCTCATGAAAAAGAGCAAAACAAATTCTAAGTATAGCTGAGAGACTGTGAATTAGCAATAAATTCCAGAATCATTCAAAAATATACAAAACCTTAAAAAAAGCCAGATTGGAAATGAGAACTTTCAAAGAAGGAATAAATAAGATTAACAACAGAATAAACAACAAAATACATGATGAAAATCTTTCTAAATTAAGAGATTCAGAAAAAGAGAATGACATATTTGTGAATAATAAAGTGGAAGAAAATTTGGCAGAAGGAAAAGGCCAAAAATTTGAAAGAATGTATGAATTCTATACAACTCAAAATAACTGATCTTCCAGATAGGCAACATAGAGTTAATGTAAGAAACATAGTTATTCCATGAGGGAAAAAATTGATGAATTACAAATCCTAAAGACCATAGGACTGGAATTAATACAAGAAAATTGACCCAAAGTTTTGAAAATAGGTAGTAAAGTGTTGATTGATAGTGTCAACAGATGGCTGATAGTGGAAAACCCCAAAGCTTGAAATTCCAAAGGAAATAATGACTACATTTAAGAATTACATTGCTAAACAATGCACTTTATAAGCAGCCAAAAGAGAGGCCACAAATTGAGAAAGAATGTACATTTGAAAAGTCCAGGATGACTCCACATTTGTGAAAAATTAGAAAGAAGGTCCAATATGCTGTTGCAAAAAAAAAAAAAAATGGAGTAGAACTTTAAGTAAATTTAAGGAATTTGGGATGGGGCTTATAAACAGGATCAAGGGAGACCCTATGGGAACAGATTAGGATCAAATTCCTATAAGCAAAAATTATCAAAGGGATGAAATGCCACATTGTCTTGCAGGGAGCATGCTCAAAATCTTTCCAGCTTAGAAGAACCTTCCAGACCTTGGACTCCATTGACATCTTTTTGGGAATCCAGGGTTACTTCTAGATTACAATGACATCCGCATAGGATTTTTGTAGAAGTATACATTATACATTTTTGATATTTATAAATTCATAATTTTATCAGAATGATATCCACTGATAGCAATAGCAAAACTACTAGTACAACTTAGTAGTAGGTTGTTAGGCATTCCTATAGTTAAAAAAAAATCACCACCCTATAGCCAACCTTAATTCTAGTGCCTTCTCTCTGCTGGTGATTTCCAGTTTATTCTGTATATGGCTTATTTGTGAGTTCCTTGAGGGCAAGGACTGCCTTTTACCTTTTGTCATATCTCCAGTGATTAGTGCAGTGCTTGGCACATAGTAGGCACTGATCAACAACCTTATGAGAAAGTCTTTCCAACTTAATCAAAACTAGTCCTTGGATCACAGTTATCACTCTAAGTGAGTACATGAAAAGGCCTTAGTCTAAAAGGGCCAGGGTCTCCCATTGCATCCTGGGCCATCTCCAGTCATCCTGATGACTATCTGGTCATGGGATCTAGATGGCTCTGGAGGAGAAAGTGATGCTGGTGACCTTGCACAGCCCTCCCTCACTCAAATCAAAGTCAACTGCAAGTCATGTCATCATTTCCCTGATGCTATGGTGCTCTTCGAAAACAAAGGACAAACAATGCAATTTGTCACTGAGTCTATATTCAAAGCCTTTGTAACTTGGTAGGATCTTTCAAATCTTACACTCCACTTGCATAGCTTACAAGAACCCAAGGGTTACTTGCACATAATGATAAATCATTAGAATAAAACCTTAGAGGAGATTCTAAATGAAACTTTTTTTTAAATGAACCTTCTGGTACATATATTTTAGGCCCTTCAGAACAAACACTGCTTCTGTGTTGCCTATTATTACCATTATGAAAAATAGTAATAGAATGGAATCAATGTTATACTTTGTTTCCACAATGGGAATAAGAAGCAACACAAATATAGTGTTTACACAAAACTATATTGCTGGAAGGGATCTCTGATGTCATTTAGCCAACTCCTACCCAAATGGTATATTCTGTCTACAATATCCCTATTAAGTGGTCTTCCAAACTTCATTTGAAGACTTCCCGTGACAAAGAATTGACAACCCTTCCAAAGAAGCCCATTCCAGTTTTAGATATTTCTAATTATTGGGATGTTTTCTCTTATAATTCCTCATATTGAATTAACCTCTTCATTCTATATTTTCTACCCATCAGTTTCAGGTTTGTGATCATGATAATTCACATTTTAAAATAATTTTTATAATTAAGTGGGTTTTTTCACTCTTAGTCCTAAATTCTTTTCCTATGCAAGCTTCAACTTCTAACCTTATTCTTTTAACTGAGTGATTGGTTGAGAAACTTTGGAATAAACTGGAAATATTAACAAAATCAGAAACTGCCCCATCCTAAAATTAATAGGACAAGGGAGTTTCATCCTTGTCAGTAGAACAAGATTATAACAGGTTTTGGATTCCTGTGGTGGATTAAAATCTGTCATCAAGGCAAGAGTTGATGGCAGTGTAATTACTGTAAACTATATTTACCAGAGGATACCAACAACCATCAGAAATTGGATCTTGTGGAAGATTAAATGTATCAGCAGTGGCAGCTGCCAGATGCCAAAATAGGAAATTAAAATGTACAATAACAGAGAGGAGAGATCTGAAGCTAATTAACTGTTAAATAAACTCATATTCTACTAATCAAAAAGAATATGTAGCCACTAAAATTTATGTAAATCATAACTCAGGCCACCCACATACAGAGCTCTACCAGCTATCAATTGTCTTTGACTTCAGAGACACAGATCACTAATCAGTGGACTTAAAATGTAATTCTAGATTAACATCTTTGAAAGAATTTTTTTTTATCTTGTAAGCAAACATCTCTAATTTGTAAAGAAGAAAATACACAAAAATAAGGTATATTTAGTACAGTTGTGAGATGCAGGATTTTAGAGTTTTAAGGTATCATCCAATTCAACTGTCTCATTTTAGAAATGTTTGTAGATCAAACCATTCAAAGGTAGAGCATTAGTGGCACATAGTAGGCACTTAAATGTTTGTTGACTGATAAATAAGAACTCATTTATGTTCAATAATGACTGCCCATGGAAACTGAGATTCAAAAAAGTTAATTTACTTTCCTTTAGTCTCACAGATAATTCAAAATAATTAATAATATAGTATCATTGCTATTACTCCCAAGTGAGTGTTTGACCCAAGTTAGGGGGCAGGGGGGTTGATCTATCAAATTGAAACAAAATATACATACTACATGACTGAACCTATGGTAGGCCCAATGGAAGCTACAAAGAAGATGCAGTCCAACATTCAAGAAGTTTACCATCTAATTGAGGCAATAAGACATGAACTTGGAATTCACTAAATAAAAATGAAAGAAAATACAACACAATGTAGTACAATACAAGAAGCAACCAATCAATAAGCATTTATTAGAGCAGCTAGGTGGCACAATGGACAAAGTGCCAGGTCTGGAGTTAAGCAAACTCATCTTCCTGAGTTCCAATCTGGCGTCAGACACTTACTTGCTGTGTGACCCTGGGCAAGTCACTTAACCTTGTTTGCCTCAGTTTCCTCATCTGTAAAATGAGCTGGAGAAGGCAATGGCAAACCACTACAATATCTCTGCCAGGGAAACCCAAATGGGGTCATGAAGAGTTGGGTACAACTAAGAATAACTGAACAATAAAGCATTTATGAAGTATTCACTATATGTCAGGCATTTTGCCTAAGTGCTAGGAATAAAAAGAAAAACAAGAAACAGTCCATCAAGGAGCTTACATTCTATTTGGTAAGAAAACACATACATAAAGTGTTACATACACAACAAACACAAAATAGATAAAAGTTACCCACAGAGGGGAAGGTCTCCTGAAGGATGTGATACTTGGCCTGATTCTTTAAGAAAGAGATTCTAAGAGTTAAATGTCAGAAAGGAAAGCAGTCTAGAGATAGAGAATAACCAGTACAAGGCCATGAAAGAGATTGAACTGTATTGTGTGAGGAAAAGCAAGTAAGCCAGTGTAGATGACCCATAGAACGCACAGAGGGCAGTATTACATTAAAAAAAAAAAAAAACTAAACTAAAAGATAGCTAAGGATGAGGCTGTAGAGAGCTTGAAAAGCCAAACGGAGGTTTACATTTGAGCCTAGAGATCCTTAGAGAGATAGGAGCAGATTGAGCAGATAGGTGACATGGTCAAACCTATACTTTAGAAAATCATTTTGGCAGCCATGTGGAGTGTGTATTGGCATAAGGAAAAGAATGAAGTCAGAGTACAATTAGAAGGCGACTGTAAGCATCTCAAATCAGTTCATGTTTGATTCCAAAATAAAGGTTAGAAAGTAAGTGGTAAGTGTTGGCAAGAAGCAAAGAGCACTTCAGTGTAAAATGCTTTAAAAGGGCTTAGTGGGATTGTAGGATTGATGGATTGAAGAGGGTGGAAGGTGTACATTGGAGAGCTTCTCCCATATACTCCATTTAAAGAAGGGGCCCAAGGCTTTCATCTCATAATTTCCAATCTAGCTTCAGGTAGATTCTCCTCTGCCAGGTACTCTTCCCCTACCCTCCTCTCATCAGCTTCTACTTATGTGTAGTCTTCTCCCATTAGATTATGAGTTCCTGGAGGGCAGGAATTACCCTTTACTTTTCTTTGTATCCCCAGTACAAAGCACAACACATAGCCACTTAATGAATGGTTTGGTTGTCCTTCTGCTCAAAGAGGACCAAAATGACATCACCATGTTGGGATCAAGGTACAATATGTCTGACTGCGGCTGATCAGATCAATATAAGCACAGGTCAGGCACAAATAATCCATATGAACATTTGGAGTATCGATGTCTTCAAATTTGTACATTTCACATTTCATTTGAGCTGCTGTAAATTCTGCTTTGCTCATAGAGCACGGCCCATTCTTTGATGCAGGCATGCCATGCTGGGCAGTCCTGTGTCAGTGTTTCCCATGTCCCAAATTGATTCCAGAGTTCTTCAGATAGACCTTGAGAGTGTCCTTGTATTACTTCTTCTGACCTCCACATGAGCACTTGCCCTGTGTGAGATCTCCATAAAATAATCTTTTAGGTAAATGTATGTTTGTCATTCAGACAATAAGTAACCCATCAGAGTTGTGCTATGGCAGTAGAGTTTGAATGCTTGGCAGTTCAGCTTGGGAAAGGACCTCAGTGTCTGGTACCTTATCTTGCCAGCTCATCTTCAGAATATTTCTAAGACAATTCAAATAGAAGTGATTCAGTTTCCCCAGCATGACAGATTTCACAGGCATACAACAATGAGGTTAGCATAACACCTATGTAGACCTATAATTTGATAAGCAATCTAAAACCTCTTTCCCACACTTTCCTTCAGAAGCTTCACATTTCCTTCCTCCCAAACACTGAGCTAGCTCTGGCAATGTGTGCATCAACCTCATCATCTATGTGCACATCCCTGGAAAGTATGCTGCCAAGGTGAGTGAACTTATCCACAGAATTCAAAATGTCTCCATTTGCTGTAACCCATGGTTCTATATATTGATGGAGTGGTGCTGACCAGTAGAAAATCTCTGTTTTCTTGATGTTAATTGTTAGGGCAAAATTAGCACAGGCAGCAGAGAATCAAGCCACACTTTGTCACGTCTTAGCCTCACAGACTGCATTGAGTGTACAGTCACTTGCCAATTCCCCCTCCACTTTAGTCTTGGCTTATAGCTTATAAGATTAAAGCTTTTTCAAGTTAAATAATTTACCATCAGTATAGTAGTTGACCTTGATACTGTTTTCATCCACATTGAAAGTGTCTAACAACATCACTGAAAACATTATCGACAAAGTCTGGGAGCAAGCACACATCCCTGCTTCACTCCTTTGGTAACCAAGAAAACACGAGTGTATCATCCATTATCCAGAAAATAAAATAAGTTTGTATTAATTGATTGACTGACTAAGAGATGTCTAGGTGGTCCAGCTGATACAGCACTGGACTTGAAATCAGGAAGACTCATCATCATAACTTCAAATCAGGCCTCAGATACTCACCAGCTGTATGACTATGGGCAAAGCACTCACTTAACCTGTTTCCTTAAGTTCCTCATCTGTAAAATAAGCTGGAGAAGGAAGTGGCAAACCACTCCAGTATCTTTGGCAAGAAAATTCCAAAATGGGGTCACAAAGTCAGACACAACTGAATAATAACAAAAAGGATAAATAGTATTTAGACAAGTGAAAAAGTAGGAGGGCATCCCTAGATGGGAGAATAATGAAAGTAGAAATGGGAGGTATGTTCATCTAGAAAACATATAATAGGAAAAAGAGATGACTCAGGAATATATTGAAAATAGATGGACAACTTATGGAAAATCAGTTGGGCAATAGTATGGAGTGTAGATTGGTGTGGGGAGGAACTTGGGATAGGAATATCCATTAGAAGGCTGCTGTAATAATCTAGGTAAGAGATGATAAGGTTATAAACTAAGGTGGTAGCTGTGTGAGTGGGAGGCCAGATATGGAAAATACTGTAAGGGTAGAAATAAGATTCAGCAACTGATTGGAAATGTGGAGTAAGGAAAAATGAGAAATGAAGGATAATTATTGAGATTGAAAGCATGGGAGACTAGAAGAATGGTGGTATGCTCAACAGACATGAGGAAGAAAATATTTCTTGGAAAAAAGTAACTCAAAGTTTTGTTGAAGTCACCTGTCACCCAAATTCAGAACTTCAAAGCAGCATTTGACTTCGGAGCTGAAGGCAGTTCAAACCACCTTGGGAAATCCAATTGTTAAATTTACAGAGCTAATAGTTACACCCTCAGAAATTGGCAAGCTACAATTAGGGGTTTGATTTATTGTTCTGTTGATTGTCTAGACATAAGAATGTGATGGTAATGCTGATTAAACGTAAAAGTGTCACTTTTGCATTATTTTTTGGAGAGCTCAACTGAGAGAAAACCTGATCTCATTCACAGAGATATTCCCCAGAATTTCTATGAGAGCAAGCTGGAAATCAAGGATATTTTGAGGAGTTAGCTTCTCCTACATGTCTGTAGTTTTCAAAGTCTCACTGCCTCTCTCTATTTGTCTGGAGTCAGTTCTGAACAGAGGCTAGATTCATATGTCTTTTCTCAAAGGAAAATGAAGACTTTCTCTCCTGTCTAAAGCTCTCAGATCAGCTCTGTCCCTCATGAAGGCAAGAAGCTTTACCTAAACAATCTTCCACCAATTACAAGTGTCTCATTGTAAAGCACCATAGGTTTAGCTAAAAATCCAAGATACAACCATAACTTTGAATACGTCATTCACTGCTTAAAATCCATCACTAGCATTTTGTTACCTATTAAACAAAATTGAAATTCAGATTTCCTGTTCTCTCTGGCCACAACCAGACTTCCAAAGACTATGTCCTAGAGAAACTAAGCGATTTGGAACCCTGGAGCCATGTTACCTAGTTTGATAAGTGCTCACAGAGTGTTATATCTCACATAGGTTGTATCTTGCTGCTCCAAGGCTCAAGACATTCTTTTCTCTAGTCATCTTCCTGCAGAGTCCCTGGAAGTATACTCCTCCCATACTCCATTTTCATCTGTTACTCTTAGAACAATAAGTAATCTACTCAATACTACCACTGTTTCTGAAAAGGATGTGTCAATCAACCACATTGCTGCCATCACTTAGACCAAAATGGCTTCTGTAGCCACTGTGTTGACTGCCCCTTAAAAAATAGGTTCCTTGAGGTGAGACCCTGTCTTTTTTTGGATTTGTAAATGCAGTGCTTAGCACAATACCTGGCACATAGCACTTAAAGGTTGTTGTTGCTGTTTTTCATTCAGTCAGTCTCTGTTTTGGCTGTAGTCTGCTTTCCCAGCCTTATCTACTGTTGCTACTTTTAATATACCTCCATGGTCTAAACCAGCACTTCTTTAAACTGTGGGTAGTGATCCCATATAAATTCAGCAGCAGTAAAAGATTTCTGAATGCATAATGACAAAAAATTAATTAAAAATCAAACTGTAATGAATCCAAGTGTTTCTGGCAGCACCTGCCAGTGTTGCATCCTGCAGCTTCACTGCAGCCTTGGTTCTGAACACAAAGCATGTGCACTTTGCACTGCGCATGTCCTCGGGCCATGCAGTGCCAAAGAACCCTGCCAAAACACTGAAAAGGGGCTGAGAGTGGAAAAAATAATTTAAAAGCCCTGCTCTAAACACACAGGACTTCTCATTATTTCCTTAGTATGCTTTTCTCCTTCCTGCCTTGCTCATATTCCACTTTCCATTGGCAGTTCTGCTTGGTTTCAACTCCATATAACAAAATACCCCTCCCAGAATAACTTTGATTATTTTTAATCTCATCACTATGCTGATAATTTAAGCCTTCTCACCTCTGTAAGCTTCTTCTCCCCTCAAATTAGAGGGCTAGAGGGTGAAGTACTAAGTTCTTCTCCAGACCTTCCTTTATAGAGGAAAGAAATTGGACTCAGCTCACTCCACTTTGTATCTGCAGCTCTGCTTGGTTTATTTCAACTCAGTTCAATAAACTTTTATTAAGTACCTACTCTGTGTAGGGATACAAATAAGAAAAAGAAAAACAGTCCCTGCCCTCAAGGAGCTTATACTCTAATAGGGGAAGGCAGTACACAGAAGTAAGTGGGAGGAAACACCAGGGTTTACCAGTTTGGAATTGAAACCAAGCAAAGCTGCAGATGGAAAGTGGAGTGAGCTAGAAGTCTGATTTCTGCCCTTTATAAAGGAAGACTTTGGGAGGAAGTTGGTGCTCTACTCTCCAGCCCTGTGATTAGAGGAGAGAGGAAGCTGAGGGAGATGGGAAGGTGTCCCAGTATCCAAGACTGAGTTAACAGCATGGTGAAGGAATCAGGTTCCCCACCCCTTCCCCATCCATGTTGACCCGGATTAGGGTGCTAACTTTGCTACTTAATCAGCTATATGACCTTGGGGAACTTTACTTAACCTCTCAAGGCCTCAGTTTGTTCATCTGTTATAAATAGGGAAGTTTTGACTAGAGGAGCTTAAAGGTTTCTTCCAGCTTTTACTCTGTGCAGCTATGTGTATTGTTTTTATTGTTACTATTTTTACAGAGTTCTTGTGTTCTAACCTGAGGCCAGAATCAGACTTCTATAGTTCTGACAACTCTCCTATGGGAGAAATAGAATTTATTTTCCTATAAAGTCTGATTATGAAATTCATTCCTTATGTTTAGGTTACTTGTTAGCTACATATCTAGATAATAAGTTGTTATACAGAATACCATATTTTCTTTATCCATTAATGGCCACAGAATACCATATTTTCTTTATTGGTTAATGGTCAGTACATCAATTGACTTGAAACACTTAACTTTTCTCCAGAAGGGAGGTTTTAACTATTTTAGCAGCTGCTTTTCCCTTTCTGTTTTATGGTCTTATTAACAAGAAATTGAAATATAATTTTTACAATAGTAGTTTGTATTTCAACCATAGTAGTAATTTTAGAATCTTTTACTTGTCTGGGAAGTCAAACCACCCTAAATTTCATGAATCCTTATAGTTTCATAGTAATTCTATTTATGTGCCATAGACAACTCATAATACAATGCTTTAGATTCTCAGTCACAGTAGACAGAGTTGATAATGTAAATATATTTTAAAACTCCACCCTTCCTCTACAGTGAATACATGTGATTCATATGATTTTGTGTAGTATGTATTATAATTAAAAACCCAATACTCATTGTCTGGAGCAGAGTACACTTCTATTCCCAAAATTGAAATTTTCCTTTAATAAAAGGTTTTGCTTATTTATTATGTAAGAAGTGAAAGTGTTGACTCAAACTTTTGCCACATGTGAAATTCAAGGCAGTAAATGTTTGCTGATGATAATGATGAAATTTGCCTTTCAAACAGCCTCCAAGAGCTAACCTCAGATTGTTACTACAAATAACACAACAGGTAAAGCAACCCCAGCCTTCCTTCACCAAAATCAAGTTAGATGGAGAAGCCAGGCAACAAAAGGTGATTTTTTGACAATAGGTAGAGCTTTTAAATGTCAGGTGTGGTGGAGGAAGGAGTGAATGAGTTCCATGGAAATGTGCCATTTTGGTAGATTAGGTTATGTGAGAAGCACAGCTTTGGGGACCCTTAGGTCAGTGTTTCTATGGAAGGCACACCATCTAGAACTCAGGCAGTAGTACTCAAATGGAATAAATTCTTTAGGTTGGGTAAAAGTCTTGCATTGGCAAATTTACTTGATTAGACTACCGAAAAACTTTGTTCAGGGTATTAATTTATGCAACTTTTTTTTTTTGGCCAAGAGGTTTGTGAGAATAAATTCTAGATTACATTCTTGAAGGTCCATAATGTGCTTATAGTCCAACCTGCTATCTAGGCCACCTTGTTAACTGATAAGTGGGGACTAATTTCCACTTATAAACACCACCAAAAAGTTGTCTTGTTAGAGTTTTTACTATTACCAAACACCATCTTTCAGGTTTCTCTCCTCCCCCACATATCAACTCATCCTTCTTTTTCAATATTCATTGGCATAGTTCTCCAAAGTTTCTCTCATATAAAAAGAATTATCCAAATGAAGAAAAGGGCTAAGTGGCATACAAAGAAAATAATGTGACTGTATAGAGAGTTCTCTCATGAGTTTTTGATTTTAAAAGGGCATCTACAAAATGTGGGCAAAGGTACATAAATAAGGAAGAATATAAAAGAGTGACATGCACCTGAGTAAAGAGATCAGGAAAATTAAAACTGCAAATAGGCTGAAGCCTAGGAAAACATTTATGACCCCAGGTGGTATAACTTGCAATTCGTTTACTTAAATGATGGCAAATGACCCACCTGTGCCTACTAAAAGGCAAAGGGGAAGAGCTAGTGGAAAGGAGAGATTAAAAAACTGGTTTAAATTTTAAAAAGACTAGTTTATGAAGAGGCAAGAGTTGAAAGGGGGAGGGGTTATGCTTTGTGCACTGGAATGATGAATAAATGTTGATTTGAATTAAAATTGAAGGTCTAAGAAGAAGTAGGTAGTGATAAGATCAAGATCATAGGTGGAATGATTGGCTTTGAAAAGGAAGAGTTTCTTCATCTCTAAAATGGGGACTGGACAGGAGGTTATTTATACCTATAGCACCTCCCTCCCAAATTTGTTGTGAGGCTCAAATGAGATAGTGCAGGGGAAGTATTTTATAAAACTAAGAGCATTGTCTAAATGTCATTTCATTAATAACAATAGCTAGCATTTACATTATACTTTAAGGTTTGCAAAGAACTTTACAAATGTCTCGTTTAACCCTGACAACAACTCTGGGAAGATGCTATAATTATCCTCATTTTATAAGTGAGGAAACTGAGGCACACCGAGGTTAAGTGACTTGCCCAGGGTCACACAGCTAGTAAATGTGTGAGGCTGAATTTGAACACAGGTTTTCCTGATACCGGGCGCAGTACTCTCTGCATTGTACAACCTCCTTCTTTGTTGTTGTTGTCATAGTCATCATTGTTGTTACTAGGTAGGGGAATCCCTGTGAGGGCTTTTTGGAAGCACATGGATGAGAATGGCATATGATAAGATATGGACATGTTGCACCTGCAACTTTAGAAGGAATAACCACACTAATGAGGTTGCATATCCACTAGGGTATTTATTAAAGCATTTTTATTTTATTAGGTGAGGGACTTAGTTCCCAAGAAGATATGGTAACCAAGCCTGTTGTGAATATTGGACATCCATAGACGCCTGAGTTTGAAGGCACCTTAGAGGTTATCTAGGCCAGTTCCCTAACCATGTCACGCATCCCCTCTATAGTAGCATGAAGCATTATGTTGCCCTATGAATGTCAGCAGATGGTGCCAGTAACAGGTCAGCGAGAAGCCCCTGGATCAGGCAGGAGCTAGAGATGACAAACAAAAGAAAAAAACTCATCGTAGAGGAATAAATTCAGACCATATGTTACTTGTCTACATAGCAATCTCTCATTCTTTCCCCTTGCAAGAAGAACTTGACTCTATGTATTATAAATCTCCAGAACTATATAGGCCCTGGGAAAAGCCAGTAGGATTCATTTAAACAAATGGGTTGCTTTACTTTACAAAAACCCAGGTGCTTCTGTCTTAGAGTGGGGGCCTCAACTCCAGAGTAGTATGATAGGCTTAGAGAACTACATAGATTCATAGCGGGGTTAGAAGCTCACAGGAGAGGAAAGGGTAGTTATTTTGATTGTTTATTGTTTCAGGCATATATTTTTATCTCTTTGTGAGATTAAAGGTCCTGTATTTAACATATTGTCAATCTTAATGCTTACATGGAAGCTAAGAATTCTTTTCCCTTTTTGTTGTGGAGACACAGATGTAAGCCAAATTCTGATATTTTTGCATTAACGCCTTGGGTGATCAAAATATACCAAATTCTGATGTTCTATAGAGGAAACCTAGGATGAGGATACAAGCCAAAAGAGAGACTTTAGCATGAAATCCTAAGATTGAACCTATTCCAAGTAAATAGGCCAGGGAGAGATAATCAGTGATCATTTTCATACAGGATGAACAACATAGTGCTTGTTGATGGTCACTAAAATGTTTTAAAATGTTGAAAATGTCAGGGAACCGTATGAAGAGGTCAGAGAACTATATGCTTTTAGGGGTAGTCGAGATCCCAAAATACCGATATGCTGGGTCCTGCTCAAAAGAATTCGACTCAAGCCTTCTCACAGCCAAAGAGAAACAAAGTTTATTATGGATTCACCATAATGGGTTGTCTTAAGAAATCTCACCATTTTCACAAGTGGGCCAGATTCCATCTAAGGCAGATGGAATCTGAGCACATTCATGGAGGCAAGATGAAACTTATATACAGGAAGATTGTGGGTGGGATCTAGGGTGGTCCTGGGGTGATGGGAGGAGGAGTTTAGGGAGGGTCTTGAAGAGGAGTGTAAGGAGGAGCTTGATGGGACTGGAATGAGGTCAGACTCTAGGACCCAAGAGAATGGGATTAAGGGTGGGAAGAAGCTGAAGGCTACCTGGGGATAACAGACAATGTAGGGCTAGGCTAATTTAAGGGTAACAGATTTGGGCATAGACACTTTGACAAGATCAAGGGTGGAAACTAGCCAGACTATGAAGGGCTAGACTAGGTTAGAGTAACCTAGCCTAGAGATTTAGCAATAATGAAAGCCTTATGGCCTCAGGCAAATGCCTCATCTAGTGGGAAGATTCAAGGGCAGTTCAAGGGGGCTCTCGCAGTCTAAACCTCATCACTGTCCTGTCTCTTAGGTCTCTCAATAAACTAATAGTCCTTCAGTATCCTGGAAACTCTATAGCAGTTTTCCAGTATTCACAAAATACAGTCACTTCTGGAAAATGTGCTTTTGGTCTCTCCTCTCCCTGTTCATTCAAAAATGTTATTATTAGCAAGGGATCAACCCTAGCTCCTAGAACATGCAACCTATAGCACTCAACATAATCATATAAACATTCTTTTCTGCATAATAACAAGCAACGTAAGCAGTACTCCACTAAATAGTTTCCCACATATATTCTACTTGTTCACAATTATTTTCCGTTTTATGATTTTAGACAAATAATATCAACCACTGAAAAATTAGCTAACCTAATATTCATCATTTTTTTAAACAGCATGTCTCTGATCAATGAGAAAGAAAATGCCCTTACTTGCTTCTTAGCTCAAAACCCAATTTTTTTTTTCTTTTTTAGGTTGGACAAGCCCAGTGAAAGTTATTCCTGATATACCTAAAGTGCGAGGCAATTTATCCACATTAAAGTTTTCATTTGATGATGCAAAATGTAAGGTAAGACATACCCTACTTGATTCATTGGTTATTTGTTTTGTATTCTGTGGACTTGATTGTCAACATTATATGTATGAAAAAATATGTATTTTTGTTAATTTATTAACCATTTGAAACTCATTCCTAATCAAAGGAAATATATAGGGACCTTCATCTCTGTAGGATAAAGTATTCTAATTATCCAGTTTTAGATACTTTCCCCTAAAATGACAGTGAGTCAGGAGCAAAATCAAGAATAGAGTATAAAAATTCTAAATCCTACCTTATGGAAGAATCTTATTTTGAGGGGAAGAGTGATCTTGTCCTGGGATTTTGCCAGAATGCAGAGCTCCTGCTATACAAAATTCCCTCCTTTGAAGTATCTGTAATTGATAGCCTTAGTTTCTTAGAGGCATTGAGAGGTCAAGTGACTTGTAGCTAGAATCTCCCATGTTATGGTAATTAGGGCAGGACTTCTTTGTTTTCTCTTTTAGAATGCTAAGGTAATCAAGTACCTTTGATGAGTCTTGCTTTCAAATGTAATGGCAAGCAAAGTGGACTTTTTTGTTGTCTTTTGTTTCTTTGATTGAATCAAGAGTCTTTGACCTGCTTAAGAAACAAGAAAGCCTAGTTTCACATAGGTTTGAGTCCCCTGGCTGTGATGCCTGAAGAAGTGTCACATGGTTTTGAGTCACATGGTTGTGACGCCCTTTGACCCTGAAGAAGTGTATATTAACTCAGAGGTTAACATTTTGCTTTTGAGGCAGCACACTCATTTAAAGAGCATTGATGGTGAGAATCTGGGTAGGACTCTAGGTAAGCCATTGAAGCAGCCCCCCCAGCTTTGAAAACCCAGATATTGGTGCTTCTCTGCTAACTATGTATCATGATTTGGTTAAACAGAAATGTTGATCTGTTTATATTGTCTCTGTTTGCAATTTCTGTTTGTATTTGCTCTGAGGTTCAAGGTACTGGCTTTTCCCCCTGAACTAAGTGTATGGTATATGTATGTTTAATTAAAGTGAGATTGTTAACCACTTAAAATTGCCTTCCTTAGAAAAGCAGATCAAAGAACCTGTGCTAGCAACCTTCTTGTGTGGCTTGTATTGTTGGTCTTACACAGCCGCAGTAGTGGCAAGCATTGTTGTTACATCCCAGTGCAAGAATTTGAACCTAGCACTCTCTTTTTTTGGAAACATACTGACCACAATTAACAATGAAACTATCAATGCTAAAATGATTTTATGCCAAATTTCAGTATGCACAGTGGCCCAATGACTTTTCTCCTTTGAGGTATCCAAAGTCACTTTTTTTGTCCACTGGTTTCATACCAAGCTTTTTAACTGGGCAAAATAACTCCTAATAATTGCTTAGATACCTCCCAGAAAACAACAACACAAAAAAACCTGAAGCCTGAGACATTGTCCTCCACAGCTTGGGATTAGAGCCTGACTCTAACACAAAGTTCACAGATAAGAAATAAGTTACTAGGGGAAAAATGAGTAGGCAAAAGAGAAAGAAGATCTTAGTTCAAACTCAGAAGAAGGTAGTGAAGTTAAAGCAGTTACTTCTACTTCAAAGATAAGAGCAAAATGGTCACAAGCCCCCCAAAAGTTTTTAGAACAGCTTAAACAGGATTTAAAAATCAGAGAGGTTGAGGAAGAATTGGGTAAAATATTTAGAGTAATGCAAGAAACTCAAGAAAATTATGAAAAGAAAGTCAACCATTAGAAAAAGAGATCCAAAAACTTACAGAAGAAAATAAAAAATTAGAATTGGGCAAGGGGAAGCTAATGACTTCACAAGATACCAAGAAATAATAAAACAAAGTAAAAAATGAAAAAATCGAAGAGAATGTCAAACATCTCATTAGAAAAACAATTGACTTAGAGAAGAGATCGAGGAAAGACAATATAAGAATTTTTGGGCTACCTGAAAGTTATGATCACAAAAATTGTCTAGACACTATACTTCAAGAAATTATTAAGGAAAATTGTCCTAAAGTTTTGGAACGAGAGAGCAAAATAGAAATAGGGAGAGGTAAAATGGAGCAATCATCTCATACAAATGATATGTGAATGGAAGAACTGTTACAGTGGAGGCAAGAGGGGGTGGAGGGCTGGTAGTGTTAGAACCTTATTCTCATCAGAACTGGGTTAAAGAGGAAATAACATATACATCTAAAAGGGTGTAAAAATCTTCTTAACTTACAGAGGAATAGGAAGGTGAGGGGATAGGATAAGGCAGGGATTTTTAGAAGGGTAGGTAGATTAAGGAATAAGAGGGTAAAATGAAGGGGATAAGGGAGGAATTCTTAGAAGGGGTGTAGGTTAAGAAGGCAGTGATTAGAAGTCAATTAGATGTTTGAGGAGGGATGGGGTAAAAAAGAGAGGGAGAGAAAGACAAATAGAGATGAAACATAAGCATGGAGGGAAATGCACAACTAGTCATTATAACTTTGAATATGAATGGGATGAACTTACCCATAAAATAGTAATGGATAGCAAATACATTGTTTACAGGAAACACATTTAAAAATGAGAGATACACATAAAGTGAAGATAAAGGGCTTCAGTAGAATTTATTATGCTTCAGCTGATGCAAAAAAATGTAGGGGTAACAATTATGATTTCAGACAAAGTTAAAGCTAAAATAGTTTTAATTAAAAGACACAAACAGAGAAACTGCATTATGATAAAAGGTACCATAGAGAATGAAGTAATATCAATACTAAACCTATATGTACCAAATACTATATTATCAAAATTTTAAAAGGAAAATCTAAATGAATTACAAAGAGAACTAGACAGCAAAACTATAATAGTGGGGCATTTCAACTTTTCCTTCTCAGAATGAGATAAATCTAACCAAAACAAATAAATAAGACAGAAGTCAAAGAGATGAATAGAATCCTAGATAAGCTAAATATGCTAGATCTCTGAAGAGGGAATGGAATGGGAATGAATGGGAATAGAAAGGAATATACCTTTTTCTCAGCAGTACATGGTACCTTTACAAAAATTAACAATATATTAGGCCATGCAAACATTACAGTTAGATGCAGAAATGCGTAAATATTAAATGCATCCTTTTCCAGATCCTGATACAATAAAATTTATATTTAATAAGGGACCATAGAAACACAGATTAAATATTAATTGGAGACTAAATAATGTTAAAGAATGAGTGGGTTAAAGAAGTCACAGAAATAATAAAATTTTATTTAAGAGAATGATAATAATGAAACAACATATGAAAACAAAATGATAATCAGAGGAAAATTTATATCTCTAAATGCTTACATCAATAAAATAAAGAACAGAACAATAAATGGGGTATGCAATTAGAAAAACTAGAAAAATAACAAATTAAAAATCCACATTTAAATACCAATTGGAAATCCTAACAAGTAAAGGAGAGATTAATAAAATTGAATGTTAAGAAAAACATTGAATTAATAAATAAAATTAGAAGTTGGTTTTATGGAAAAATAAAATATATAAATCTTTGGTTAATATGATCAAAAAAAGAGAGAAGAAAACCAAATCACTGGAATCAAAAATGAAAAGGGTGAATATATCACTAATGAAGATGACATCAGAGCAATTATTGGGAGTTATATTGCCCAATTATACACCAATAAATTTAACAATTTTACTGAAAGGTGGGGCCACATGTTCTTTAGTACAGTCATTCTTCATGTCTTTTGAGGCCTGCCACTATTGCAATAATAATAGCTAAGATTTATATAGTGCTTACTATCAATTATTACCTTATTTGATCCTCATAACAACCCTGAAAGGTATGTGTTATTATTATGCCCACATTACAGATGAGGAAATAGAGGCGAACAGGTTGCATAAGGTCACACAGCTAATAAGTATATAAGGCCAGATTTGAACCCAGGTCTTCCTCACTCCAGGCTGGGTACTCTATCCATTGTATCACCTAGTTGCCTCAGGGCATTACAAGGAGGAAGTTGGAGTTCCCCATGTTAGTTAGGCAATGACTAGAACAAACTGATTGAAGTATACACTTCTTATGCTCAAAGTTTTAGTTCATGGGATTTTTCCTGTGGATATTGACTCATTGCTTTATAGTTCAATCTTCTCTGTACCCATATAGGAATAGAGTCAATTAATTTAGAACCCATAAAATCATTGGGAACAGATTCTTAGGCTCTTTTTAAGTGATATGTCATTCTCTTTTGAAGCTCTCTCAAATCCTGAATTGAGTGGGAGCTCAGCCATTGCTTCCTTACTCAAAGGGTACTATGTTTTACTCCAACTGCAGTGTCCTTCAACTATGGAGACATCTTAGCACAATTTCTCCAACAGAGATATAACATGATAGACTAGAAGCAAGGAAACTAACTAAATTCATGGAGTCTGCCTGGGACAGTATTGCAGTATTCCAGGCATTCAGTGAAAAGAAAAAAATCAATGAATTGAGAATGCAACTAAAAATACTAGAAAACCTACACATTAAAAAAAAACCCAATTAAAAAACAAAATGGAAATCCTTAAAATTAAAGATTAACCAAATTTAAACAGAACTTAAATTACTAAATAAAACTAGAAACTGATTTAAAAGAATGAACCATTAGCTAATTTGATTAAAAAGAAGAAAAATAAAAACTGAATTATCAGTATTAAAAGTGAAAAAGGAAAATGTGCAATAAAGGATATCATTAAAAACTATTTTAATCAGCTATATGTGAATTAAACCAACAATTTAAATAAATGAATATTTATAAAAATATAAAATACTCAAATTAATGGAACAGAAATAGAAAACTTTAAAAATCCAATTTCAGATGAAGAAATGAACAAATCATAAATGAACTCTCAAAGAAAAAACTCAAGAACCAGATGGAATTACAAGCAAATTTCACCAAATATTCAAAGAGCAATGCATTCTTACATGAACATGAACAATGCATACTACAGGAACTTTTTGCAAAATAGCAAAAGAAGGAATCTTGCCAAATTCATACTATGACGAAGATATGGTTGTGGCACATAAACCAGGAATACTTAAAAGAGGAAAATAAAACTTTAGGACAATATCTCCTATGAACAATGATGCGACAATTTATAAAATATCTCTTGGCTTGCTTATTGAATAATTGATTGGAAATAAACTAGAACTCTTTCCAATAAAATCAGGGATTAAACAACAGTGTCCATCGTCACCATTTTGATCTGACATAGTACTAGAAATGCTAGCTATGGTAATAAAAAAATTAAAGAAATAAGCATGTGTAAAGAAGAAACAAAATTATCACTTTTTGCCAATTATATGATGGCATATTCAAAGGTGCCTAAAGAACCAATTAAACATTAATTGAAACAGTTAATAACTTGGGCATTCTGAGGAGTCTACCTACCAATACACATCTAAGAACTATATACACACAAGTATAAACTACTGTTTATAGATCCTGATCTATGTCTTGCTACTGGACCCAGCTGGCTCTGGAGGAGAAAGTGAGGCTGGTGACTTTGCACAGCCCTCCCTCACTTGAATCCAATTCACTTGCAAGTCATGGTATCACCTCCTTGATGTCATGGTCCTCTTCAAGAACAAAAGACAAACAAAATAACTATTTATAGAAATAAACACAGAACTAAATAACTGGAGAAATATTCACTTCTCATGGGTAAGATGAGTCAATACAATGAAAAATGACAATACTACATAAAAATAACTTAATTAATGCGATACCAATCAAACTACCAAAGCATTATTTTATAGAAATAGAAAAAATAATAAAATATTTATGCAGATAAAAAAGGTCAAGAATCTCAAGAGAAACAAGGAAAAGGGAGGAATTAAGGAGTCTAGCAGTCCCAGATCTCAAACTATACTACAAAAGAAGTAATTCTCAAAATGATTTGTTGTCGGTTAAACAACAGAGAGATTGATAGCTGAAATATATTAGCTGCACAACATAACAGAAGCAAATCCACCTAGCACCTTAGTATTAAATAAACAGAAAGACCAGCTACTGAAATAAGGTTCACTATTTTATAAAAACTGCTAGGAAAATTGGACAATATGCCTTATACTAAACTAGTCTCCACATGGAAACATTACCTAAATAAAAGATCACATCATAAATAAATTAAAGGAACATATAAGAAATTACTTATCAGATCTCTTGATAGAAAAAAGTTCAAGACCAAACAAGAGAGGAAAAACTTAGAAGATAAGATGGTTAATTTTGATTGCACAGGATTTTAGTTTTTGCATAAACAAATTAAAGTTAATATTCAAAGGGAAATGACTGGGGGAATTTTTTTTTTTTTTTGCAGCAAGTTTTCCTGATAAAGTTTTTTTTTCAAGATATGAAGGGTATTCCAAAAGTCTTAGTGTAGTTTTAAATTAAAATATAAGTCTTCTGTTTGGCTTCTTAAAGGCCTTTTTCGTAGCCTGGCTCCTTTCTTCCTTTCTAGTCTTCTTAAATCTGTGATTCCAAATTATCATCCCACCTCATCAACGTATCCTACACACTAACCTCTCTATGATTTAAAAACCATATCATTTCCTGCATGTTTTTTTTCTTCTGTATGTTTGATATGGTCCAACCCTTTGCCTCATTTACTGTCATCTTTAATACCATTTAGATTTACTTATATATCACATCAGAGATTGATGTATCAGAGTCCAAATGTGTTGTTCTCATTATCACTAATGATAAAAAGAACTTGTTACAGAAATGCTGACAGATTTGTTCCATTTGTCATCAGTTTATTTTCATCCAAGTAATGTGTGCTCTTGGGGCATAGAAATGTTCCAGGGATGATCTGACTTCATTTGGTTTCAAACCAAGCTTTCAGCAATCTTGTTTTCTCTTGTACCACTTGTCAAGGTTTTGTTTTTGGTTTTGTTTTTGCTGTTTTGGGGAGTTTTTTGGCTTTGGGCGGGGGAATAACTTTATGCAAATAAGTTCTACATTCCACAATCTTGTTGCCCATTGGTATAATGTGCCTCTTTGTGGTAGGAGATCAAATACTATCTAATTAGTCTAGAAATCATGGACTTCTCAAGCAACTAAACATCAGTGTCATGAGGAGTAGAGCAGAGAAGAGGGGAAAGAATAAATATTCAGATAGCACCTGCTTCATACCAGGCACTGTGCTAAGCACTTTACAAATTGTATTTCATTTTATCAAGAAAGAAATCCAATATCTTTCTTTTCAAAATGTTCATAACTATTATATTTATTATTAATAACTATTATATTTATATTAAACTGATTACTGTTTCCATTATAGATACATTTATACACTATAGTTTGACATCAATTTTGTTTTATTTTTTATCTTTTTCATGTTTATTTGGCAGCTTTTTTTCCCCTTCACATTAGCTTCAGAGATTACAGGTGAAGTATGGCTACTAGTGGTAAAGGCAGGTAGGTGGTGCAGTGGAGAGAACGCTAACACTTGGAGTCAGGAAGGCCTGAGTTCAAATCCCATCTCAGCTATTTATTAGCTGTGTGATCCTGGGCAAATAACCTCTGTCTGCCTCAGTTTTCTCATCTGGAAAATGGGGGTAATGATAATAATACTGCCTCCTAGGACCGTCCTAAAGATAAAATGAGCTAATATTTGGAAAGTGCTTGACAGATATTAAAAAGCTGCATAAATGCTGGTTATTAATATTGCATGGAAAGAGTGCTGGATTTGGAATCAGGAAGCATTAGTTCCAGTTCTGGCTCTCTTACTATTTATTTGACCTTGGGCAAATCACCTAAAATTCCTCAGCTTCAGTTTTCTCATCTGCAGAATGAGGTCGTTCAACCAGAGGACCTCTAGGGACTCTTCCAGAGTGAATCTATGATCCTGAAATTTGGATAGCAACATGCCTATGAGAAAGACAAATATAGGGAGCTAGATAGCATGCTGGATAGACTGCTGGACTTGGAGTAAGGGAAAGTGGAATTCAAATCCTGTCACACAAATGGGCAAATCATGTAACCTGTCTCAGCCTCAGTTACTTCATCTGTAAATCGGGAACAGTAATAACACAAACTTGACTGAATTGTTTGAAGACCAAGTGAAATGTCAAGTATTTTGCAAACTTGAAAGTTTATATAAATGTTAACTACTTTAATAAAACTAGTAAATGAATCCAAACGTGTAGCAACTCATACCCAACGCATTTTGATGTCATCCTTTACTGCTTGTTTCCCAAAGAGTGAAGAAGGTGGAGTTCCAGGAACAATGAGTGAGGAACAGAGAATAAAGGAATCATTCTACAAGTCCAGTACACAAAAGTGAGCAATTCTTTTTTCTGTCATAGAATTTTTGTCATGTTTAAAAATATATGTTAGTGGAGAGGACACTGAACTTGGATCAGGAGTGCCTAAAATAATTCCTTAAAATTAAAATTGGGCAAATGGAAACTAATGATTTTATGAGATATCAAAAAATGATAAAACAAAATCAAAAGAATGAAAAAACAAAAGAAAATGTGAAATATCTCATTGGAAAAAAAAACTGACCTTGAAAATAGATTCAGGGGAGATGATTTAAAAATTATTGTAATACCTAAAAGCCATGATCAAAAAAGAGCTTAGACGTCATCTTTCAAGAAATTATCAAGGAAAACTGCCCTAATCTTCTAGAACCAGAAGGTAAAATAGAAATTGAAAGAATCCACCAATCACCTCCTGAAAGAGATCCCAAAATGAAAATTCCAAGGAATATTATAGTCAAATTCCAGAGCTCGCAGGACAAGGAGAAGTATTGCAAGCAGCCAGAAAGAAACAATTCAAATATCACAGAGTAGTAATAGTCATAATAACACAAGGTTTTTCAGTGTCCACAGTAAAGGATCAGAGTGCTTGGAATATAATATTCTAGAGGGTGAAAGAGCTAGGATTACAACTAAGAGTATAATCCTTCAGCAGAAAAAATAGATATTCAATGAAATAGAAGACTTCTAAGTATTCCTGATGAAAAGACCAGTGCTGAATAGAAATTTTGACTTTCAAATACAAAACTCAAGAGAAGCATAAAAAAGTAAGCAGGAAAGAGAAATCATAAAGGTTTCAATAAACTTAAACTGTTTACATTCCTTCATGGGAAAATGATACTTGTAATTCCTAAAACCTTTCTCATAATTAGGGTAGTAAGAAGGAATAGACAGAGGGCATGGGTTTGAGTTAAATGTGATGAGATGACTATTTAAAAAAAAATAAAATTAACAGTTAAGAAAGAGAAATGGACTGAGAGAAGAGGAAAGGAAGAGGTAGAACGGAGTAAATTATCTGACATAAAAGAAGTACAAAAGAGCTTTTACAGTGGAGGGGAAGATAGGGTAGAAGGAGAGGGGGGTGAGTGAACCTTCCTCTCATCAGAATTGGCTCAAAGAAGAATACAGACTCACTTGAGTATAGAAATCTATCTTACTGTATAGAAAAGTAGGAGGGGAAAGGGATAAGAGAAGGGGAGTGTGACAGAAAGGAGGGCAGATTGGAGTGGGTAAAAGACAAAACAAAATACTTTTGAGGATGGACCAGATAAAAGGAGAGAGAAAGTAGGATGAAGAGAGGGAAAAATAGGATGGAGGGAAATACACAGTTAGTAATCATAACTGTGGAAAAAAATTGTATAGCAAATTTTTCTGATAAAGACCTCATTTCTTAAATATATAGAAAACTGAATCAAATTTACAAAAATAAGAGTCATTCCTCAGTTGATAAAGTCAAAGGATGTAAACAGGCAATTTTCAGACAAAGTAATCAAAGCTAACTATAAACACATGAAAAAATTCTCTAAATCAATATTTCTTAAAGAAATGCAAATTAAAATAACTCTGAGCTACCCCTACATCTATCAAATTGGCTAATATGACAGGAGAGGAAAATAATAAATGTTGTAGGGGATATGGGAAAATTGAGACACTGATGCACTATTGAAGGAGTTGTGAACTGATTCAACCATTCTAGAGAGCAATTTGAAACTATGGCTAAAAGGCTACCCTTTAACTCAACAATACCACTACTACGTCTTTATACTAAAAAGATAAAAAACAAAAAGGAAAAGGACCTATATGTACAAAAATATTTATAGCAGCTCTTTTAATGATGGCAAAGAATTGGAAATTGAGGGAATATCAATCATTTGGGGAATGGTTGAACAAGTTGTTGTATATGATTGTGATGGAATACTCTTGTGCTGTAAGAAATGATGAGCAGGATGCTCTCAGAAAAACCTATAAAGATTTACATGAACTCATGCAAAGTGAAATGAGCAAAACCAGAAGATTATTGTACTCAGTAACAGCAATACTGTACAATGATGAACTATGAATGACTTACCTATTCTCAGCCATACAATAATCCAAAACAAAGTCTTATGATGAAAAATGCTATCCCATCTCCAGAGAAAGAACTGATGAAGTCTGATTGCAGGTCAAAGTATACTTTTTATTTATTTTTCTTGGGTTTTTTGGGAGGGGGGAATATCTGTGTTTTCTTTCACAACATAACTAACATGGAAATATGATGGCATCTAAGAGGGTAGTGTTCTCTTATCAGGGACCAGGAAAGCAATGGGGCAAAGGAAATTTTATGGTCTTATCCCCCCAGGAGACTTGGGTTTGGAGGGGACCCTGATAAGCAAGGAAAAGTGGTTTTGCTAAACCTAAAAGAGCTTTGCTTTATTATGCCCAATTCTATTACATGTGCTGAATCCAATTGTCAACCCTTGGATCAAAAATTATCCCTATTTTATCAATGACATAGAGCATATGAAGCAATTCCACTGGATCAGATATATCCACCAAAGCTTGACCCACCACTAACGACATTTGAAAAGAAGGCTGACCCCGTTGCACAGAGGTACATGCTGAAAAAATACGATGTGCCATCAATAAGTCAGGTCAGTGAATTTTTCTCAGCAAGTTTCTTAGTCTTGTTATTCATATGCAGCAAAAATAAGTGTGTCCAGGGCATAATAGCTCATCCATTTCCATGTTCACCCTGATCAAAGGAAATAGTAAATGAATTAAATGATTACTTACGTTAAAGGATGTGAAGCTAATACGTTTTATAAGCAGTGACCCAATTGTTCTAGAGCCCCATGCTAAAAGCATTTAGATGGTTTTTATTCAGTTTTTCACTTTTTGGAACATATTGTTTCTAACTCCGATTATTTATAATGATCTCACTGAGTTCCTGTGACTAAAGGCAAGTAAAAAAAGAGTTCTAGAATGACAAATGAGTCAAAACTGGTTTCAAACTGCATTTTACAATGCTCAAGTGAGTGCCCTGTATGGGTTTGATAATTCTCCAGTAAAATTTCATGTCAAGTTGTTTTTTTGGTGTTTCCTTTTTTGCCACTGAACTTGTGATTCTTTTGGCACTGAGAACAACAGGTGGAGAAACTCCCTCTATGAATGTAGACAACAACTCTTTGGTACTGTTTAATTTTATAGAATTGCTTGACACCCTAAAAGGTTTAGTGACTTCACCAGGGTCGCACATCTGGGTCATTGTCACTGTGAGACCAGATCTCTGCCCACTATGTTGTGCTGCTGCTTAAGTTAATATGACTTGATAGAACTACTCTTCACCCCTACCTCCACCCTTATAGAATAGAAGCTCCTTGATGGCCCAAACTACTTCATTTTTATGTCTCTAGCACCTAAAACAGTGCCCACACATAGTAGGAACTTAATGAACATTTGTCAAATTGAATTTATTTCATATACCTTAAAGACATAGCACTTCCTTGGAGCAGACCTGTATTCTTAGGGAAGCCTCATCAAGCCCTTTGGTTAGGATTATCCTGGGGTTGCCCCTTAAACTGCAGTTGCTTGTTGCAGATCTAATATTGTGACCATCCTAAGCAGGGTATGCACCCTAATTCAAGGAAATCCTACTATACCTCAGAGTACTGGACACAAACAAGCATTCTTTAAAATCTGTGCCATTAAAAAAAAAACAAAGAACTGTCCAAATTCTTTTGTTTTATAGAAATTTTATTGATTGAAATAACTGAAACAACAACTAGGACTCCAAATTATTTTTATAATGGCACAATTTTTGTTGTGATGTCATATATGTAGATTAAATCCAATTAACACTATTCACAAATTCTGCTCTAGAACCAGAGAATGAAAATAGGTCCGCTTTCTATCTTTGCATTGTTTAACTTATTGGTAAACAGACATTGTATCAGGGAAGTAATTGATGGATGCATGTAAGCCTGTTATCTTGACCAAAATATGTTTCTTTTTTACCCCTTTTTCCACCTTTGTTTCAGAACATTTTTTTATGAATTTCAAAAACCAAAAATTTTCTGATTCCTGATTTCTGATTAAATAAGGTCCACAATATGCCTTATCTCAATCACTTTGTCTAATTAGGAGCAAATAGAGGAGACAGAAGAAAAACACGACGTAAATAAATTAACCTAAACATTGTCACGCCAGACTAAGTCAAATAAGCTCAGGACATGGGAAATATTAGAAACACTTTTGAGAACCTTTCACTTGCATTATGGATTTTGATAAAATTGAAAACTTCACTATTTCTATTGTTTGCCAGAAACTCTTACTGTCAAATTGTGTTGCTTAAATATGTCAAAAATTGGAAAATGTAAGTGATTTATCAACTACTTTTTTCCCCCATTCATTCTGAGAATTGTTTTAGTTCGTCGGGGGCCTCTGGGACAGATTTCAAACAAGATCCTTCACATCACCAAAAAGACCGATTAATTAGTAAGTTTCACCTTTTTGTACTTGCTAGATTCAGCAATACTTTTTACTAATTACAGTCCGATTACCCATTCTATACATCAGATTATTGATAACTAATAACATTCATAATTAATAACAATAATACCTTTTTTCATTTATTCAGAGTTACTGGGAGACATATCACTAGTAGATAGAATTCTAGTAGTCATCTCCAAGAACTGGTTCTAGCACTTTCTGACTGCTTACCATGTACTTCAGTGGGAGCAATAATCAAGTCCATTCCCCTTCCCTTTTTAATTATTTTTGTAAGGCATCTTAACATAAAGCAGGGATTGAATTGAGGTATGATATTCCCAGAATTGAGCAACCAAGTCACTACCCCATTTCTTCCAGGAGTTCAACAAAAGGACCTCCTCTTTGCTATTGGTATCTTAATCTTTTCTCAATGGAAAACGTTAAGTACTAGCACCAATCACTTTTCGGTGGAGACAGGGGAGTTGGATAATGTAAGCAAGGAAAGAGTTCTTCTGTTTTGAGATGAAACCTTTAATCCATCCCACCCACCCTCCCCCACAAAAAAGCTTTTTTGACTTAGACCAATTATTTTTCTTCATTGTTTTTTTATACAGTATTTTATCATTTTTCCTTTAGAAGAGGTTTATCCTAGTTGTCTGGGAAAGGCTTTAGGGGAAAATAATTTTTCTTAATATTTTCAGTTTTACCAAAAATATGGCTTTAAATGTGCTTCCACAGTACCATTGAGAAACACATTATACATTATAATCTAGAAAAAATAGGGAGGGAAAAATATATAGCTTAAAGGAAACGTCCTCTAGCTGCCACTAAGCATTTAGAAAGAAAGAAAGAGGGAAAGAAAGAAAGAAATAATCATGCCAAAAACAAGCATCCATTAATGTGACAAGTATCCAACTGTCATCAGTTAGGACCAGGGAGAACTGATTTTACAACAGGAACTTGATATGAGTGAAGGGAATCTGCACGCACATTGTCAAGTGCCAGACATTCCATCCTTCCTTATTACTTTCTTGTCTATTTTGTTAACCCCTACCCTCTTCCCCTTCTCCTGACTACTCCCTCAGGTAAAGGTTGTTAACATTCAGTCAGAACTCAAGTTCACAGTTAAATAATTTTGATTAATTTGATAAATTAGTAAAAATCATAATAAAATTAATAACTATCAGAGATATATCATACAATACAATATTCTAGTCACTTCCAGGCTCCAATTCTCAGAGCAAAATTTCCCTTTCCCTTTGGAATCCACTTTTGTTCTCTTCATATCTATTATCTTTTCCCCAAAACCTTCCCCTCTTCCTAACATCCTTCTTGCTGTGGAGGGCACTACCATCCTCCCAGTCATCCAGGATGTCAAACTAGATGTCATCCTTGACTCTTCACTTTCAACCCCATATCTAATTAGCTGCCAAAACTTGCCCCTTCATGACATTTCTTACATATTGCCCCTTTTCTCCTCTGACACTGCCACCACTCTGGTGCAGTTTCTCATCACCTCATCCCTAGATATTGCAATAGCTTTCTGGTTGATCTGCCTATTGGAAGTTTCTCCCCATTCCTGCTGGTCTTCTGCTCAGCTGTCAAAATGATCTTCCAAGGATAAAATATAAAATTTTCTGTTTGGCTTTTAAAACCTTTTAGACCCTGGCCCCTTTTGACCTTTGGCATGTTCTACCTTACTCCCTTCCACATACTCTGCAATGTATCTCTTAGATGTTCCTTCCAAAAGGAATTCCAAATGGTCAAAAATTAATTATCACCTAGGGCTACCTAGCCCTCCTGTGCAGCTAGGTGATGCATTGGATTGCATACCAGGCCTGGAGTCAGGAAGACTTCCTGGGTTCAAATCTGGCCTTAGACACTTACTAGCTGTGTGTCCCTTGACAAGTCACTTAACCCTGTTTTCCTCAGTTCCTTATCTGTAAAATGAGCTGGAAAAGGAATCCCTGCCAAGAAAACCCCAAATGGAATCACAAAGAGTAGGACGTAACTGAAAAATAACTGA